>NC_132925.1:22796357-23096357 GCF_047675955.1 Chlorocebus sabaeus | reverse complement strand
TAACAATGACATTTGCTGCATCAATTGACTTTTTAATATTAAATATCTCTGTAGCGTGTGATGCTGTTTGAGAGCATTTTACTAACATTTGAAACTTCTTTCAAAGTTGGAGTTAGTCATCTCAAACCCTGCTACTACTTTGTCAACTAAGTTTATGTAATATTCTAAATTATTTGTTGTCATTTCAACAATGTTTACAGCACCTTCACCAGGGTTAGATTCCATCTCAGAAAAGAAAAAATATGTATTTTTTATTTGCTCAGTCGTAAGAAGCAAATCCTCATCTGTCCAAGTTTTATGATGAGATTGATGAAATTCAGTCCCATCTTTGGGCTCTGCTTTAATTCTAGGCATCTTGCTATTTTCACCACATCTGTAGTTGCTTCCTCCAATGAAGTTTTTAAAATTATTTTTCTAATTTTTAATTTTTATGGGTACATAGTAGGTGTGTATCTTTATGGGGTATATGAGATATTTTGATACAGGCATACAACCTGCAATAATCAAATCAGGGTAAATGGAGTATCTGTCACCTCTAGCATTCATCAAGTCTTTGTGTATGAATATTCCAATTCCATTCCCTCAGTTATTCCAAAATGTACACAAAATTATTACTGACTGTAGTTATCCTATTTTCCTATCAAATACTAGACTTTATTCATTGCATCTAAGTATATTTTTATGCCCATTAACTATCCCCATCGCCCCACCAACCCTACCCTTCCCAGCATCTAGTAGCCATAATTCTATGCCCTACCTCCATCAGTTCAATTGTTTTGATTTTTAGCTCCCACAAATGAGCGAGAATAGGAAAAGTGTGTCTTTCTCTGCTAACTTACTTCACTTAATATAATGACCTCTAGTTTCATCCATGTTATTGCACATGACAGGATCCCATTCTTACATGGCTGAATAGTAATTCATTTTGTATATGTACCACATTTTCTTTATTCATTTGTCTGTTGGTGAACTCTTAGGTTGCCTCCAAATCATGGATATTTTGAACATCACTGCAGTAAACATGGGAGTGCAGATAGCTCTTCGATATATTGATTTCTTTTGGGTATTACCTAGCAGTTGGATTTGTTGGATCATATGGTATTTCTATTCTTAGATTTTTGACAAACTTCCATATGTTCTCCATAATAGCTGTAATAGTGTACATTGGCTTGAACAGTGTATGAGGGTTCTCTATTCTTCACATCCTCAACAGCATTTGTTATTGCCTGCCTTTTGGAGAAAACTATTTTAACTAGGGTGAGATGGCATATTGTTGCAGTTTTATTTGTATTCCTCTGATGAACAACGATGCTGAGTACCTTTCATTTACCTGTTTGCCATTTGTATGCCTTCTTTTAAGACATATCTATTCAGACCTTTTGCCCATTTTTGATCAGATTATTTGATTTTTTTCCTATAGAGTTGTTCAAGCACCCTATATATTCTTGTTATTAATCCCTTCTCAGAAGGATAGTTTATTTTCTCGCATTCTGTGGGAGAAAATATTCTGTGGGCTGTCTCTTCATTTTGTCGATTATTTCCTTTGCTGTGCAAAAGCCTTTTAACTTAATGTGATTCCATTTGTCCACTTTTTCTTTAGATGCCTGTGCTTGTGGGGTATTACTCAAGAAATCTTCACCTAGTCCAATGTCCTGGAGAGGTTTCCCAATGTTTTCTATTAGCAGTTTCATAGTTTGAGGTCTTAGATTCAAGTCGTTAATCCATTTTGATTTGATTTTGGTGAGAGATAGGGGCCTAGTTTCCTTCCTTTTTATGTGGATATTCAGTTTTCCCAGCACTATTTATGAAGATTCTGTCCTTTCCCCCAATGTATATTCTTGTCACCTTTGTGGAAAATGAGTTAATTGTAGATGTACAAATATATTTTTGGTTCTCTATTCCGTTCCATTATTCTATGTGTTTGTGTATGTTAACTCAATTTTGCATTCCAGGGATAAATTCCATCATAACCCCCAGGGTTATGATGAATGATCTTTCTAATGTATTGTTGAATTCAGTTTGCTAGTATTTTGTGAGGATTTTTGCATCAACACTTATCGAAGATATTGGCCTATAGCTTTCCTTTTTTGATGTATCTTTGTCTAATTTTAGTATCATGCTAATTCTTCACAGAATGAGTTTAGATATATTCCCTCATCCTCTTTTTTCTTTCTTTTTTGTTTTTTTTTGGAATAGTTTCAGTAAAATTGGTACCAGTTCTCTTCAAATGTTTTGCAGAATTCAGCAGTGAAGCCATCAGGTCCTGTGCTTTTCTTTGCTGAGAGAATTATTTTGGCTTCAATCTCATTACTTGTTACTGATCTATTCTGGCTCTGGATTTCTTCATAGTTGAAACTTGATAAGTTTTATGTCTCTGGAAATTTATCCATTTGTTCTAGGTTATTCAATTTATTGGCATATAGTTGCTTATATTAGTCTCTAATGATTTTTTGAATTTCTGGAGTGTCATTTGTAATGTCTGCTTTTTCATCTTTTTTTTTTTTTTTTAATGTATTTGGATCTTTTCTCTTTTTTTCTTAGTCTGGCTGAAAGTCTGTTAATTTTTAAAAATCTTTTCCAGACACCAACCTTCTGCTTTGTTGATCTTTTGTATATTATTTTGTTTCAATTTCATTTGCTTCTGCCCTTATCTTCATGATTTATTTCAATCTACTAACTCTGGGTATGGTTCACTCTTGTTTTTCTAGTTATTTGAGATGCATCTTTAGGTTGTTCATTTGAATTTTTTCTACTTTTTTGATATAAGTGCTTACATCTATAAAATTTCCTCTTAGTACTGCTCTTGTTGTATTCATAGGTTTGGATATGTTTTGTTTCCATTTTCTTTTGTTTAGGTAATTTTTAATATTTTCTTAATGTCTTCATTAAGACGCTGGTCATTCAGGAGTGTGTTGTTTAATTACCTTGTGCTTGTAGAGTTTCCAAAATTTCCCTTGTTGATGATTTCTAGTTTTATTTCATTGTGGTCAGATAAGATAGTTGATATCATTTCAACTTTTTGAATTATTTAAAATTTGCTTTGTGAATTAAAATCTATCCTTGAGACTGATCCTTGTGCTAAATGGAAGAATGTGTATTCTATAGGCTTTGGATGAAATGTTCTATAAATATCTACTAGCTCTATTTGCTCTATAGCGTAGATTAAAGCTAATGTTTCTTTGTCGATTTTCTGTCTGGTGGTCTGTTCAATGCTCACAATGGGGTGTTGGAGTCTCCTACAACTGTTATCTTGTGGTATCTCTCTAAGTCTAATAAGGTTTGCTTCATATATCTGGGTGCTTCAGTGTTGGGTGTATATATATTTAAAAATGTTATATCTTTTTTTCCAAATCAATACCATTTTTATTATATAATGATCTTTTTTGTCTTTTCTTATAGTTTTCTTTTGAAATTTATTTTGCCTAAGTACAGCTACTCTTGCTCTTTTTTTGCTTTTTATTGGCATGGCATATCTTTTTCTACTCCTTCATTTTCAGTCCCTGTGTGTCTTTACAGGTAAAGTGCATTTCTGGTATGCAATAGATTGTGGGGTCTCGTTTTTTTAATCTATTCAGTCACTCTGTCTTTTGATTGGAGAATTTAGTCCATTTGTATTCAGTGTTATTATTGATAAGAAAGGATTTCCTCCTGCCATTTTGTTATTTATTTATTTATTTTTTCTGGTTGTTTTCCTTTCCTTCTTTCCTATCTTCCTTTATTGAAGGTGATTTTCTCTGGTAGTATAATTTAATGTCTTGCTTTTTATTTTTCATGTATTTATTATATACTTTTTGATTTGAATGTCACCATGAGGCTTGCAAATAACATCTTATAACCCATTATTTAAAACTGATAACTCTAATGCAAAAACAAATAAGACAAAACGAATAAGAACTCTACCCTTTAGCTTCATCCCTTCCTCTTTTTAAAATTTTGTTACTTCTATTTATATCTTATTATGCTGTCTGTTTTTAAAAGTTGTTGCATTTATTGCTTTTGATAGGTTTGTCTTTCGGTTTTCCTATTTAAGATATGAGTGGTTTACAAACTACACTTAGACTGTTATAATTTTCTGTATTTATTTTATACTTAACTGTTTCCAGTGAGTTTTGCACCTTCACATGATTTCTTATTTCTCATTAATATTCTTTATTTTCAGACTGAATGACTCCCTTTAGCATATCTTGTAGGATAGACCTGCTGTTAATGAAATACCTAAGCCTTTTTTTTTTTTTTTTTTTTTTGGACTAGGGAAGGCTTTATTTCTCCTTCATATTTGAAGGATAAAACAAAATAACCTCAAGACTTAGATGTAAAATCTAAGAGTATAAAACCTTCAGAAACAAACATAAATCAAAAGATTTATGACATTAGTTTTGACAATGATTTCTTGGTTATGACACTAATGGCATAAGCAACAATTTAAAAAATAGATTAGACTTTACAATTTTTTTAAATTGTGGATCAAAAAGCACAATTTTTTTTCTTTCAACTTTTATTTTAAGTTCAGGCGTACCTGTGCAAGATGTGCATGTTTGTTACATAGATAAATGTGTGAAAAGGCACTATTAATATCATTAAAAGTCAGCCCTAGAATGGTGGAAAACATTGTAAATCATATATATGATAAGTGCTTAATATTTACAATACATGAACTCCTAAAATTCAACAACAACAACAAAAAGCAGACAACCTGATCAATATGTGTAAAATACTTAAGAGAACATTTTCTCAATTGGCCAGTTAACACATCAATAGATGCTCAATATCACTAATTATAAAGGAAATACAGATCAAAATAACAATGAGACACTATCTCACATGCATTATAATAACTACCATCAAAACAATAAAAACACACAGAAAATAAGAAGTGTTGTTGAGGATGTGGAGATATTGAAGTTCTTGTGAACTGTTAATAGAAATGCGAGATGGCATAGCTACTATAAAAAACAGTATGGCATTCCTTAAAAAAATTTAAAAATAGAATTTCCACATGATCCAGTATTTCCATTTCTGGGTATATATTGAAAAAAAATTGAAAGCAGAATCTGGAGACATTTGTATACCCATATTTATATCAATGTTATTCACAATAGCTAAAACGTGAAAACAACCCAAGTGACCATAATGGATAGATATAAAGGATAGAAACATTCAAGCCAGGAAAACACTCTTATGTGCTGGTAGCTTTCTAAAAGAAGAGGGGTAAAAATCAATTTTGCCTTAAACAGGTGTTTTTAATCAAAGTCCTCGTGTTATTTATATGCTGAGGCCTTTCTGGTAAAAGTTGTTTTTAAACCACTGCTGCTTTTCTTTGGAAATCCGGGTTTAGGTAGCTTTTATTTTATTCTGATTAAAAATGCTGTATATGAAACTGCCTCCACGGGGTTGATGGTAAGTGCATGCCACGTTCTGTATAGAAATACTGTTACAATTAAGCAGGCTTCACTTTGGCCTACTTCTTCCGTGATAAGAGTCAGTTAGCACTAGATACTGACCTCATTGTTTCTATAGACAGGATATCTGATGTCAGAACCATAAGGTTTTTGTTTAAGGATCACCTTAGATGATTTTTAGACCCTGAATTCCAGCAACCAGATACCCTCAGAGGAATGAGATTACTACGAGAATACGGATTCCTCGTCTCTCTGTCCCATGACTTCACCCTGTACACTTCAACCAGTCTACAATATCCATACTTGATCCCACTCCAAAACCCTTAAACACCCTAGTCCCAGACTCTTTGGGGAGATGAATTTGAGGATTCCTCCCAACTCATTTTTTGGCCCTAGGATTACACCTTTTTCTGTGTTGCTACCTAGTGTCTCCACGTATTGACTTGCTGTGTGCATTGGGCAACAAATCTATTACAATTATATAGGGAGGGTGTGTGCACTTATGTACAGTATTGGAACTAGGTAACGTGGCCGATAGCTGCACATTTCTGATAATACATTGGGCAGAATTTACCACAAAAAACAAGGGAGTTCATTTTTTAGTTTGCTTTTAGGTTTGTTTATACAACAGTACTCTTCCTGTGTACTCAGAAGACTCTTGCTGGTAATAGGCCCACCAATTGCCAGGAACATTTAAAAGCCTTACATGGTCTTACATGAGACTTTAGATTATTTATTGATGACTGTAATAGTCCATTTGTGTTGCTATAAAGAAATACCTGAGGCTGAGTAATTTATAAAAAAACAAAATTTATTTTGGCTTGTGGTTCTACAATATATATAAGAGGACTTGTGCCAGCAAATCCTTCTGTTGAGGCCTCAGGAAGCTTCCAATTATGGTAGAAGGCCAAAGGGAGCAAATCTCTCACATGGTAAGAGATGGAATAAGAGAGGGAGAGCGGAGAGGTGCTAGGCTGTTTTAAACAATTACCTCTAATGTGAACTACTAGAGCAAGAACTCACTCAGTCCCACAAAAATAGCACCAAGTCATTAATGAGGAATCTGTCCCCATTACCCCAACATCTCCCACCATGTCCATCTCCAACATTGGGAGTCCCATTTTAACATGAGATTTAGAAGGAACACACATTCACGCTGTATTAAGGCCCATCTTAATCACAAGCTCTAAAATGGTTTTACTGTGTGTTTCTCTCTTTCTCTGCTCTGTCATCTGCACGGCCTTTATTCTTTCTTTTTCAGACCATCTTTTTCTGCGTTTTTTCATGGGTGGTACACAGCTCCAAAAGGTATGATATTTTATAAAACATTTGTATTTTTGCATTTTATGCAAAATGTGGTGGCATAGCATTTGCCTTGATCATAGAGAGCTGTTTCCCTAGTTTTACTGCTGTACAATGGGGAAGTAAAAGTTCATCTCTTCAGAGATTTATAATATTACTTTGCATTTGATATAGCATTTCTGATCTAACCTCTGAATTTTCTATGATGCCCTGACTTTTTAAAAGCACTGTATGTTGACAAATAGAATATGCATTTTAAACTGTATGATAATTATCTGATAATATCTTCTTTGACTTTTTTCAGTCAATGCTTCCTTCTAGCATGTGACTATTGTAGGAGTCTATTAAAATTCAAATTAGGTAACAAGGTGTAAATTGCCTCATGAATGTTTTTCTTCTGCTTTTGCAAATTGTTCATGTTTATAGCTCTCTCCGTTGCTATACTTTCCATGATGCTGAATTTTGATATAGAATTACTGTGCAAATACAAGTACGGTAGTTCTTAAGTGAGAAACAGGCACTTTTTCATTATGCTGCCTTTGAAATGGAAACTCAACTGGTTAACACCTTAACTAGAGCATAAGAAGCTAATTAGGAATCCCCCTAAATTCTGAGTATGAGTTTAATAGAGAAGCATAAGTCAGTTTTCAAAGTTCTTAATATCACATAATAAAATTTCTGAGAGAGGCAAGGCGGTAATCTCACTCCTGGAGCTTGTAGATGTAGCCTGACTAAGTTGCTTATGAAAATGTGGTTTCTCAGAGCTTTGGGCAAATTTGATTTAAGAAAAGAAGCCAAGAAATTTTTGATACAGCACTGGAGTGACAGGTTAATATTACTGGGAAAAGAGAGTGGAAATGCACATATTTTCATTTCAGTGTTTCAATTTTGTCAATAGGATTGGCACTGTAATTATCTCTAGATTAGTCACAGGCCTATATACTTGTTAAAAATGAATTAAAGTAAACTGTAACTTGACAGGAAATTTGTTTTAAAAGGTATGATGGGAAAAGGGCAAGAAGTTCAAGCAGAGAAAAAAGTGAGGCATTTTAAAACTTAACTGCTGAAGCAATCTTATTTTTCAAAAGATGCTGCTGATAGAGACAGTTATAGAAATTTCCATTTTGTCAAGGTAAAGTAAATCACAGAACCAGGAGTTTCTTCTATGACTAGAGAGATTACCAGTGTCAACACACTATCCCTGGGCAATTTCCAGGGCCTTCCTCCTCAGAGATTCTCCCCACCTTGTATTCAGAACCTGGGCTAAATTCTTCCTAACAGAGAAAAATGAGAAAGTGAAAGCATTCAACATGGAGCAATATGGACAGACTTCCTCCTGCTTCATTCTCCCGTTCATTGATTCATGGCTTAACTTATGACTTTATTCCATAATCATACACTGACTGCGTGCAGCTCTTCAAGTGGGTGAGAAGTGTTTGCCACATTTTGTTTTGTGTTTTGCTTATTTTTTAAACTAAATTTTATTTCTCAACAGCAAAAATTCCACGTAAAGATTTCAATGGAAAAGCAGGTAAGACCAGATGAACAGACCTATGACCAAACAAAGAAAACAGTATCTTATAATGTTTTGAATAAAACCATTATCTTTTTTTTTTTTTTCCTCCCCAAAACTTTGTCCTAAGCTGCTAAATATTTGGGAAAGAAGATATTTAAGAGAGTGTAATCATTATAACGGCAAAATACCATGCATAGCTAAGGTATAGAAAGAAACTAGAAAGCATCATTCCTTGAGGAATTTATAATCTATAGCAGCCTCAGAAACATAATATAGGCATATAAATGTCTTAGGGCAAACACAAAACCACAATTCTCCTTTTAGAAGCATAGCTCAATAGAGTGATTATTTGTACAAGATGTATACAGAGCATTATAGAGGTTGTTATAACGATGTTGTAAATAACAAATTCTCAAAAAATAGTTAATGTTCAGCAGTAGGAGACACACTGAATAAATGAAGATCCACCGGACATTAAAAATGAAAAAGTAGAATTCTTATCAGCATGGAAATACATTCACAATACAATACTGGGTGAAAAACACAGCCGCAGAATACATTATGATATGATCTTATTTTTATCAAAGAATACATATAGGGAAAAGCTAAAATTCATTTATTTGAATGCTTGAAGGTTTCAAATTTATAATTATTTCATTATACTTTTTTTTTTTTTTTTTTTTTTGAGACGGACTCTGTCTCCCAGGCTGGAGTGCAGTGGTGCAATCTCGGCTCACTGCAAGCTCCGCCTCCTGGCTTCATGCCATTCTCCTGCCTCAGCCTCCCCAGTAGCCGGGACTACAGGCACGTGCCAACAGGCCTGGCTAATTTTTTGTATTTTTAGTAGCGACGGGGTTTCACCTTTTTAGTCAGGATGGTCTGGATCTCCTGACCTCGTGATCCGCCTGCCACTGCCTCCATAGTGCTGGGATTACAGGCTTGAGCCACCTCGCCCGGCCTCATTATACCCTTTTTAAAAATATATATTTCAAATTAAACTCGTCTCAGCTTACAGAAACCTTTATTTTCAAAAGGTATGGCACAGGAGCTGGGTATGGTGGCTCATGCCTGTAATACCAGCACTTTGGGAGTCTGAGGCTAGCAGATTGCTAAGCTCAGGAGTTCAAGACCACACTGGGCAACATGGTAAAACCACATCTCTACAAAAAATACAAAAATTAGTCAAGCGGTGGTGTGTATTTGTAGTCCCAGCTACTCAGGAGGCTGAGATGGGAGGATTGCTTGAGTCTGAGGAGGTCAGGACAAAAGGCAAATATTGACAGATTAGATTACTTCAATGTAACCATGAACAAATATATCTCTGATCCTCAGTTTCCACATTTTATAAACTGAGACCCATCCAGCCTTTTACACAGCAAGATTATAGTGAAAATTAACGGTCTATGTCAGGCACCCACACCATGCTTGAAACATAGTATTATAATCACAGTTGTCTCAACAAATGATAATTGCTATAATTATAACGTACCCTAAAACACTCTTGTTAAAATTTAATTGCCATTGGGGTGGTATTAAGAATTCTGAGGTATTTAAAAGGTGATTCACTCTGTCCTCATAAATAAATTAATGTTGTTACCTCAGGAGTGGGTAAGCTATCATGATATTTTGATTCCCTTTTTTTCTTTCTGTCTCATGTGCTCACTTGCCCTTCTGCCTTCTGCATGGGATAACTCAGCAGAAAGGCTCTGGCTCAATGCTAGTGTTATGCTCTTGGACTTCTCAGCCTCCAAAATCATAAATTTCTGTGGTTTATAAATTACCCTGTCTCAGGTATTCTGTTATAACAGCAGACAACAGACTAAAACAATCATCTTTTATTTCCTTTCTACAAAATAATGTATTTTTAGAACAATAAAAAAAGTACTTTTGTATTAGCTTTATTCAGCTTAATGTATAGTATGGTCAAAACAAACAAACAAAAAACCCTATCATTGACCTATATTGGGGAATTTTTCTCTTTTGTCTCCTTATATACTACTAGTTAACAAAAAGTGTAATTAAATTTCACCAAGTTATTGAGTACTTATAATTTATCATGCATTCTGCTACATGCTAGAGAGAACAGAGATAAATATGATAAAGGTTCTGCCCTCAAAGCATACAATACAAGTAATTGTAATAGAGTAGAAACTACAGTCATAGAAATAGGTACAAGATACAAAGGCACCACAGAGGAGGGCTTGGTTAATCAGCTGGCTGGTAGGAGTGACAGAGTAGAATTGTCGTAAGATATGATTCTGAGCTAGGTTAGGAAGGTTGATTTGGTAGGTAAGGAGGCAGTGATTGTTAGCCCAGAGAAACAGCACAGGGTAAGAAGTTGAGTTGATGACAAACTCAACCTTCAACATCTCTCCTCTCCCCAGGGGTTGAGGTGTGGAACTGAAAACCCCAACTCTTAATCACATGGTTGGTTTCTCTGGCAACCAGCCTCCATCCTGAGTTTATCCAGAAGCCCCAAGCCGTCATTTATTAAAAAGACACATCACTTCAGAGATCCCCAAAATTGTGAAAGCTGATTGCCAAGAAAGAGGATAAAGACCAAATATATATAGCTTTACCAGTTTTATTATGCAACACAATGCTTTGAGATACATATATAATAAAATGGTTTATTATAGTGAAACAAATTAACATATCATCACATATAGTTCACTCATTTTTTTCCTCTGAGGCAGAGCAGCTATAATCTACTAATTTAATGAAAATATTGAATACAATACACTATTATTAAACATAGCCTTCATGTTGCACACTATTTATTAGACTTGTCCATCCTACATGTCTTCTATTTTGCATCTTCTGATTTACATCTCCCCAATTCCTTCTCTTCCTCCACTTCTTGACACTGATAACCACTTTCTTATTCTCTATTTATGTATAGTTGACTTTTTTTTTCAGATTCCACATAAAAGTGCTATCGTGAAATTTTAAAAAATTCATCTGTTTCTGGCTTTCATCACTTAGTATATGGCCTCTAGGTCCATCCATGATGTAGCAAAAGGAAGGATCTCCTCTTTTTTATGGCCGAATTATTTCCCACTCTATATGTATACTAGTTTCTTTACCCATTTGTTCATCAATAGACACCTAGATTGTTTCCATATCTTGGCTATCATGAATAATTCTGCAACGCATATGGAAATGCAGACATCTTTACAAGGTGGTGGTTTTATTTCCTTTGAGTACGTACTATTCTCTCCTTACTCTCAGAGGCTATACACCAACACCCCACCAGACGCCTGAACCGATGAATAGTACTGAACCCATATATATATAGGGGGAGGACTACTGTATACCCAGAAGAAAGATTTCTGGGTCATATAGTAATTATAATTTTTAATTTATTTAGGAACCTCCACATTGCACTGCAACCTCTGCCTCCCAAGTTCTCCATATATATATATATATATATGTTCAGTATTATATATGCATTATTATATATAATAACATGTATATTCTATATAACATATTATATATATTATATTATATATAATATATTCTATATAATAACCCATATGTATTATGATTTTTCTATACATATATCTATGATAAAAGTTTCATTTATAAATTAGGCACAGTAAGAGAGTAAAAACAATAGCTAATAATAAAATAGAATAATTGTAACAACATACTGTTCACAATTTCAAGGATAGAAGACTTGTTCTTACCATAGATGTTAGCAAACGTGGCAGATATATGTATAAAATATATATAATATATATTACATGTAATACATATATTATTACATGCAATAATATATATTATATGTAATATATATAATATATAATGAGCCAGCTGATTAACCAAGCCCTCCTCTGTGGTGCCTTTGTATCTTGTACCTATTTCTATGACTGTAGTTTCTGCTCTATTACACTTATTTGTATTGTATGCTTTGAGGGCAGAGACTTTGTCATATTATGTATGTTATATATAATATATATATTTATTTTCTTAGTTGAGAATTGTTGAGAATTTTCACATTTTCACTTACAGGAAGTTCATTATGGCTTCTCTTTGGCATGTCTGAATTGCCAGTATTACTGTTCTTGCACACTGGGGCCACTACTAAATAAAACAAGAATTACTTGAACACAAGCACTGCCATAATGTGGCAGTTGATCTAATTACCAAGACAGCTATGAAACGACTAAGAGGCAGGAAGCATATACAGTGTGAATCTACTAGATAAAGGGATAATTCATGTCCTGGATGGTTGAAAGCAGAATGGCATGGGATGATATCATGCTATTCAGAACAGCACACAATTTTTTTTTGTTTTTTTTTTGAGATGGAGTTTCCCTCTGTCACCAGGCTGGAGTACAGTGGTGTGATCTCAGCTCAATGCAACCTCTGCCTCCTGGGTTCAGGTGATTCCCCTACCTCAGCCTCCTGAGTAGCTGGGACTATGGGCACCCACCACCACATCTGGCTCATTTGTGTATATTTAGTAGAGACGGGGTTCCATCATGTTGGCCAGGATGGTCTCGATCTCCTGACCTTGTGATCCGCCCACCTCAGACTCCCAAAGTGCTGGGATTACAGACATGAGTCACAGAGCCCGGCCAGAACATTGCACAATTTTAAACTTTGTGAATTGTTTATTCCCCAAATATTCCATTGAACAATTTTAGACCCCAGTTAATCACAGGAAACTGAAACCACAGAAAGTGAAACAATGAAAAAGAGGGGCTACCGAATACCCATAAGAAAGATTGCTGGGTCATATGGTAATTATATTTTTAATTTATTCAGGAACCTCCACATATGCTTTCCAAAATGATCAGACCAACAGTGTACAAGAGTTCTCTTTTCTTCACACCTTCACCAACACGTGTTATCTTTTTGTCTTTGTCGTGGCCATTTTAACATGTGTAAGCTGATTTATCATAGTGGCTTTG
The DNA here is from genome assembly GCF_047675955.1 of Chlorocebus sabaeus. Classification (NCBI taxonomy): domain Eukaryota; kingdom Metazoa; phylum Chordata; class Mammalia; order Primates; family Cercopithecidae; genus Chlorocebus; species Chlorocebus sabaeus. The sequence goes on along the minus strand of NC_132925.1, from coordinate 23,083,221 downwards.
GTTTGCATTTCCCTGATAATGAGTGATGTTGAGATCCTTTTTTATATACCTATGGCCATTTTTATTTCTTCTTTGGAGAAGTATTTATTTAGGTCTGTTGCCTATCGGGAGAACCCACTCCCGATGGTTAACGTGAGTTCTTTTCTATTTCCTATGTGTCTCAACTGGTTTGAGAAATAAAGGGAAAGAGTACAAGAGAGAGAAATTTAAAGCCGGGTGTCCGGGGAAGACATCACACATCGGCAGGTTTCGTGATGCTCCCCGAGCCATAAAACAGGCAAGTTTTTATCAGTAATTTTCAAAAGGGGAGGGAGTGCATGAATAGGGTGTGGCTCAGAGAGATCACAAGCTTCACAAGGTAATAAAGTATCACAAAGCAAGTGGAGGCAGGGGGAGATCACAGGACCACAGGATGGGACAAAATTAAAATTGCTAATGAAGTTTCCCGCACACATTGTCATTGATAACATCTTATCAGGAGACAGGGTTTGAGAGCAGACAACCTGCCTGAGCAAAATTTATTAGGCCGGAATTTCCTCATCCTAATAAGCCTGGGAGCATTACAGGAGACCAGGGGCTTATTTCATCCCTTCGGCTTCCACCATAAATGGTGGCCGCCTTAAGGGGGCCATTCACAGACCTACCCTCAGGGTGCATTCTCTTTCTCAGGGTTGTTCCTTGCTGAGAAAAAGAATTCAGTGATATTTCTCCTATTTGTGTTTGAAAGAAGAGAAATATGACTCTGTTCCACCTGGCTCACCCGGGCAGTCAGGCACCAAGTCTTATCTCCCTTGTTCCCTGAAGATTGCTGTTATTCTGTTCTTTTTTCAAGGTGCCCAGATTTCATGTTGTTCAAACACACATGCTCTACAAACAATTTGTGCAGTTAATGCAATCATCACACGGTCCTGAGGCGACATATATCCTCCTCAGCTTATGAAGAAGACGACGGGATTAAGAGATTAAAGTAAAGACAGGCAGAAGAAATCACAAGGGTATTGTTTGGGGAAGTGATAAGTGTCCATGAAGTCTTCACAATTTATGTTCAGAGGTTGCAGTAAAGACAGGCGTAAGAAATTATAAAAGTATTAATTTGGGGAACTAATAAATGTCCATGAAATCATCACAATTTATGTTCTACTGCGGCTTCAGCCGGTCCCTCTGAAAAGAAATCAGGCACATTCCTCAGCCCCGGGCTCAACACAAACAGGCCCAGTACAAACACATATCAGGCACATTCCTCAGCCCCGGGCTCAACACAAACAGGCCCAGTACAAACACATCCCACCATATATCTCTCAACACAAACAGGCCCAGTACAAACACCACCTGGAAAATCTCTGATAAGGACATAGCCATTTATAGTTTTACTGAAAGCACGGGAACCAATTAAAAAAAAAAAAAAAAAACTACTACTAAATGTAAATGTAAACCAATTGTAACACTGTAACCAAAAGAATTCCTTTGTTCCTCTGTAACTTTGCTATCCTATCTACCTCGGGCTATAAAAGGCAAGCACTCGCATTGTTCAGGGCCCTCTCGTATGCTGTGGAATGGAGGGACCAAGTTCGAACTTGTGGTAAAGATCCTTGCCATTTGGCTTTGACTCTGGACTCTGGTGGTCTTCTTTGGGGAACAAACGGTCTGGGCATAACATCTGGGGGCCCGTCCGAGATTCCCCAAGCCCACCAGACCCCTGGTCAACGGATCTACCAGGATCGATCTGCTGATAGGTGAGCCGGCTCGTCTCTGTTTGTTTGTCTGTGTCTGTTCTGAATCTGTATCTTGACTCGCAAGGTCTGAAACTGAGGCTGACAGCAGTCCTGGCAGACGTGCTATAGGACGGTCAGCGGAGACCGGTGGGAGACGTCCCCTGGCTCTAGTCTGATCTAGATTTCTATCTGAACTGATTCTGACCCGGGCTTCCGGAGCACGCTTGCAGCTGTCTGAACTGATTCTGACCCGGGCTTCCGGAGCACGCTTGCAGCTAGATATTATTAATACGCCAGATTTCCTTTACAGGAATTCTAACCCATATTCTTTTGCAGGAAGAGACTACAAATTATTACAGGATGGGTAATACCCAGAGCACTCCCCTATCTCTCCTTATAAGTAATTTCAAGGATGTTAGGGCAAGGGGCCATGATCTTAGTATGGAAATAAGGAGGGGAAGGCTAATTACTCTGTGCCGCTCCGAATGGCCTGCCTTTGATGTGGGGTGGCCACCTGAAGGGACGTTCCGACTTCCTGTCATCACTAGAGTAAAGTCCAAGATTTTCCTACCTGGGCGTGTGGGCCACTTGGATCAAATCCCATATATCCTCATATGGCAGGACCTTGTTGAGAACCCGCCTCCTTGGCTGTCCCCTTTCCAATTAGCCCCCCCGAACACTGTAAGGCGCTGGTTGCTCGGCCGCTAAAATCCAAGCAACTGACTGCCCCCCCCATCCTGTTCTACCTGATAGCGGGGACCCACTGTCCACAGAACCCCCTCCGTACCCCTCCGAGCCCCAGGCCCCAGCCCCCCGGGCTGGGGCGCGGGATGGAGCAGGCGGAAGGGAGGCGGCCGGCACACCCTGACCCGCGGAAAGTGAAAGTAATTTTGAAGGGCCGGCAGGGCGGACGCGAGGGCGCACTTTGCGGGCTAGCCCACCCAGCCGCCTGACTCCACAGTGGCTCTACCCCTTTGGGAAATAGGACCCCCAGATGACACGGGAATCCCCAGGCTCCAGTACTGGCCATTCACCACCAGTGATCTGTATAACTGGAAGACTCAGAGTGCTCAGTTTTCAGATAACCCCAAAGATTTAATGGCTTTACTGGATAGTGTCATGTTCACCCACCAGCCCACTTGGGATGATTGTCAGCAGCTCCTCCGAATCTTGTTCACAATGGAGGAGCGAGAGAAAATACAGATAGAAGCTAGAAAGCTGGTCCCGGGGGACGACGGTCAACCGACTGCCAACCCCGACCTCATAAATGCGACTTTTCCTCTGACCAGGCCGGCGTGGGACCACAACACGGCAGAAGGTAGGGGACGGCTACACCATTATCACCAGACTCTAATGGCGGGTCTCCGGGCGGCTGCTCGCAAGCCCACTAATTTGGCTAAAGTATACTCTGTTCTGCAGGGAAAGGCAGAAAGCCCAGCTACCTACTTAGAAAGATTAATGGAAGCTTTTAGACAGTACACCCCCATAGACCCAGAGGCTCCAGGAAGTCAGGCAGCTGTTGTAATGTCTTTCGTAAATCAGGCAGCCCCAGATATTAAAAGGAAACTCCAGAAATTAGAAGACTTGGAGGGAAAGCGGATTCAGGACCTCCTTCAGATAGCCCAGCGGGTTTACAATAACAGAGATACTCCAGAGGAAAGGCAATTTAAGGCCACTGAAAAAATGACCAAGGTCCTGGCAGCAGTAGTACAGAAAGAGCATCTACAGCCAGAGAACACCCAACCTAGGCGGTCCCCCAGACATGATAATCTGAGCAAAGACCAATGTGCATACTGTAAGGAAGCTGGTCACCGGATAAGAGACTGCCCCAAAAAGAAACAACGAGGACAGGGACCCCATAGGTCTACACCCGTACTAGTCACTCAAGATGAAGACTAGGGAAGACGGGGTTCGGACTCCCTCCCCGAACCTAGGGTAACTTTACAAGTGGAGGGGTCCCCAGTCCAGTTCTTGGTCGATACGGGAGCACAGCACTCAGTCCTAGTTAAAACTAATGGAAAATTATCCTCCAAGTCCTAGTGGGTGCAAGGGGCCACAGGAGTTAAGAAATACCCCTGGACATACATGGGGCCATTTACAGGGAGCAAGGGTTACTGACGGCTGAAGGAAAAGAGATAAAAAACAAGCAAGAGATCCTAGCCCTGCTAACAGCCCTATGGGGACCAGAAAAATTGGCTATTGTACATTGCCCAGGGCATCAGAAACCAACCACTCCAATTGCTCAAGGCAACTTTCTGGCAGACCAAACTGCAAGGAGTGTGGCAAAGGCTCCCAGCCAGCTCCTTGCACTCTAGCTCCCTGATCCGGGCCCCCGGGACTTGCCATATCTCCCTGATTATTCAGAACAAGATCTCCAGTGGATTGACAAACTTCCCCTGAAACAGATCCAGAATGGGTGGTGGACTGATACTAATGACCAAACCATCCTACCAGAAAAATTAGGACAACAAGTGTTAGAACACATCCACCGAACCACCCACCTGGGTGCTTGGCGGATGATAGACCTGATCAGACGCTCTAAGCTCAAATTCAGACATACAGCCGAGACGGCCAGCAGCATTGTGACAAGTTGCAAAGTCTGCCAGCTTAACAACACCTACCCCCAATCCCAGGCTGCAACGGGAACAAGGCTCAGGGGAACCAGGCCCGGTATCTACTGGGAAGTAGATTTTACTGAGATAAAGCCAGGAAAATACGGGTATCGGTACTTACTTGTCTTTGTAGATACTTTTTCAGGGTGGACTGAAGCATTCCCCACCAAAAGGGAAACTGCTCAGGTTGTAGCAAAGAAAATCCTGGAAGATATCCTCCCCAGGTATGGCTTCCCCGTCCAGATAGGGTCAGATAATGGGCCGGCCTTCGTCGCTAAGGTAAGTCAGGATTTGGTTTCCATCCTTGGGGCAAATTGGAAACTACATTGCGCTTACAGGCCCCAGAGTTCAGGACAGGTAGAGAGGATGAATCGGACCTTAAAGGAGACCTTAACTAAATTAACTATGGAGACTGGCGCTAATTAGGTGGTCCTTCTCCCCTACGCTCTGTTCCGGGCCCGTAATACCCCTTACAGACTAGGCCTTACCCCTTATGAAATCATGTATGGCAGACCCCCACCCCTAGTTCCCAGCCTAAAAGATGATCTGCTTAAGTCTGAAACAGAAAATGTCTCTGAACTCTTATTTTCCCTACAAGCCTTGCAGAAAATTCATCAAGAAATCTGGCCCAAGCTGAAGGAACTATATGAGACCGGTCCCTCACCGACACCCCATCCGTACCAGCCGGGAGACTGGGTCCTGGTCAAGCGACACCGACAAGAGACCCTAGAACCCAGGTGGAAAGGACCACTCCAGGTACTCCTAACCACACCCACCACCCTGAAGGTAGAAGGCATCGTGTCGTGGATCCACTACACCCACGTCAAGCCAGTGGACCCAACCTCCGACCTTCTGGGACCAATCACAGCGGCGGCTGAAGCACCGGACACGTGGCCTGTGGACAGAGCTAAGAACAACCCCTTAAAACTCACCCTGCGCTGGCAGCATAGCTCACTGCAAACATGCAGTTAGGTAGTCTAACCCTAACGTTAGTCGCCCTAGTGGCCGCTGGGGAAATCACAAAACCAGCTCTTAATCCCTTTGTCTGGAGATTCTGGCTTTATGAAAACCGAACCCACCCTGGGCAACCTCATAAGCCCGGGAAATTATTGGCCAGTGCTGATTGCCCCTCCTCAAGGTGCAACAGCCCAATTCTACTAAATTTTACTGGTTTTCAAATAGCCAAACCTATGACACCAATAATATGCTTTGAGTTTGATCAGACTAAATACAATTGTAAACACTATTGGTGGCACCAAAATGCCAGCTGTCCTTATAACTATTGTAGCATCCATAGATCCCGTTATTGGGGAGAGAAAGAACAGTTAGACCCTAAGTGGGCCTTCCATCGTAGATGGGACGGAGACTTTTCATATACATAGATAGTTAAAGACCCCTGGAACTCCCACTGGACCACGCCTCAACATGGGGCTGTATACTACTCCCCCTCCTCCACATGGCCTAGCAGTCACCTCTATCTGTGGCGAGGTCTAGTGCAGGTACTGCCCCTGGTCCATAGAAATATCCAATGACAAGAAAACAGACTAACACAAGACTTACGTCCTTTCTCCTGGTTAGAATTATTACAAGAAGGACTAGAACTTGCTAACCTTACAGGACTTCACAGCCTGTCTGGCTGCTTTCTGTGTGCCACTCTAGGGCGTCCACCGCTAACCGCTGTCCCTCTGCCATGGGGATCCTCTACCTCTGCCCAAGCTAACAACCTCCAAAACCTCTCATATGCTCCTATCCTTAACGTGCCCCTATACCTAAACCCCAGTCAGGAGAACTTTCCCTACTGTTTCTCAGGAACCAATTCCAGCCTCTGCAGCATCACTGCAATGCCCCCTAATATCACCCTAAGGGCTCCGCTGGGCATATTCTTCTGGTGTAATGGAACATTATCTAAGAACCTATCTAGTCCCTCTGTTACCAACCTACTGTGTCTTCCTGTCACATTAGTTCCCCGGTTGACTCTACTAACTGCTGGCCAGTTCCTAGGGTACACCGGTAACTGGACTAGTACTGCTATTCACCCAGGCCCTAGACCGAGACCTGCACGAGCCATATTTCTTCCCCTCATTGCGGGAATCTCCCTCACCGCATCCCTCATTGCGGCCGGACTGGCGGGGGGAACCCTAGGTCACACCCTCATAGAAAGCAACAAGTTGTACCAACAATTTGCCGTTGCTATGGAGGAGTCGGCTGAGTCCCTTGCCTCCCTTCAGTGGCAGCTCACGTCCCTAGCTCAGGTAACCTTGCAGAACCGGAGGGCCCTAGACCTACTCACTGCAGAAAAAGGTGGTACATGTATGTTTCTGAAAGAAGACTGTTGTTTCTACATAAATGAATCAGGGCTTGTAGAGGACCGGGTCCAACAGTTATGCAAGTTAAGTGCAGAAGTAAAAACATGGCAGTTTGCTTCAGCTGCAGACCAATGGTGGAATTCCTCTATGTTTTCTCTGTTAGCCCCCTTCCTTGGACCCCTGCTAAGTCTACTGTTTCTGCTTACCGTAGGACCTTGTGTCGTTAACAGAATTTTACAATTTGTTAGGAGAGAGTTGACACTGTACAGCTCATGGTCCTCAGAGCCCAATACCAACTTGTAAACGCTGAAACAGAATCAGACTTATAAGACCCAAGATTGGCTCTAGAAGTACCCATGAAAAGGGGGGATGAAAAGAAATCAGGCATATTCCTCAGCCCCGGGCTCAACACAAACAGGCCCAGTACAAACACATATCAGGCACATTCCTCAGCCCCGGGCTCAACACAAACAGGCCCAGTACAAACACATCCCACCATATATCTCTCAACACAAACAGGCCCAGTACAAACACCACCTGGAAAATCTCTGATAAGGACACAGCCATTTGTAGTTTTACTGAAAGCGTGGGAACCAATAAAAAAAAAAACAAAAAAAACTACTACTAAATGTAAATGTAAACCAATTGTAATGCTGTAACCAAAAGAATTCCTTTGTTCCTCTGTAACTTTGCTATCCTATCTACCTCGGGCTATAAAAGGCAAGCACTCACATTGTTCAGGGCCCTCTCGTATGCTGTGGAATGGAGGGACCAAGTTCGAACTTGTGGTAAAGATCCTTGCCGTTTGGCTTTGACTCTGGACTCTGGTGGTCTTCTTTGGGGAACAAACGGTCTGGGCATAACACCTCCGTTCGGGGTCCCTGACTTCCCTCAACAGTTGCCCATTTTACAATTAGGCCATATGTGTTCTTGTTATTGAGTTGTATGAGTGTTTGTATAAATTTTGCATATTAACTCCTTATCAGATGCATATTTCTTAAAATAAATTTTGCTTATTAATCTTTTATCAGATGTATGGTTTCCAAATATATTTTTCCAATCCATGGATTCATTTTTTTGTTATGATTGTTTCTTTGCTCTTCAGAAGTTTTTTGTTTTGTTTTGTTATTTGTTTTACTTTGATATAGTCCCATTTATTATTTTTGTAGCCTGAACTTTTAGTGTGATATTTAACATGTCACTAGCAAGACCAATATCAAGGACTTTTTTCCCTGTTTATATATATTTTTTAATTTTAAATTTCCCATATATATATAATTATGAAGCACAAGATCATTTACACTTTAATTCCATATTTTAAAGCTGTTTGATTTTGCTGCAGATGCACCCTATTGTAAATTCAGCCCCTTACCATTATTTTATAATGTTGCATTTCTGTGATTAATGCTAATTGTTTTTAATTGATTGCTTTTCAACTTTAATTTATTCTCATTAACCAAATCGGTGTCATATTGCAAACTTACTTTTCCGTATTTCTCATATATTATACTTTATTTAGATGTGAGAAACCAAGAAAAATCTAACAAATTGTAAAGCATTTTCACACTCAACCTCCCACTAAAGAGGTTGACACATTTAAAGCAATGAAGAAACATAAATTTAAAAAAATCCAGTTCCCTACACACATACATTAAATGGAATATCCATTTTTTAATGGAGGTGTCCCATAATATAGAGGTTTTAACACAGAAAAAATAAAGTACATAGAGAGATAATTTTCCATCTGCTGCTACGAAAATCTCAATCCTTTCACACTTGCTGCAAGCAATTGCATGGATGAATAAGTCTTGAGAAATCTTTAGCACTCAAGCATTCCTCTGTGGTTCAGAGATGACTCGAATCATGCCCAGGTAAACAGGGAAGGGAACCAAGAAAAATTATTTTTTAGTGAAAATTGCATATCCTATTAGGAGCAAGAGAAAAAATATGTGAGACTATGCTATTATTTGTAGCATGCAAATGACAGAAAATACACTTTCGAAGGAGACACTGTAGGAAATGAAGATATTTGCATATCATTGCATTTTCATAAAACTTTTTAATGAGCCCTATGAAATAAGAGGTAAAAGGAGAATTAGAAATGTTTCAGAATTCACTTAAAAAAATATAGTCATATGCTACATAATATTATTCTAGTCAGTGATGGACTGCATATATGATGGTGGTCTCATAAGATTATAAAGAAGCTGAAAAATTCCTATGACCTAGTCACTTCATAGCCCTTAAGGTATTGTAGTGTGAGGGGTGACAAATACATGAGTAACTGGCAGCAAATCTGTATGGTTCTGCAGCAACCTCATTTCTTGCCTCCTCAGAAGAAGGAATTCAACCCACGAGCACAAATCAGAAAAAGAGATTGAGGTAAGTTTTAGAGCAGGAGTGGAAGTTTATTAAAAAACTCTAGAGCAGGAAAGAAAGAAAAGAAAAAGAAAGTACACTTGGGAGGGGCTCAAGTGGGCAACTTGAAGGACAAGTATGGCATTTGAGCTTTTTTTTTTCTTTTTTCTTTTTCTTTTTTTGAGATGGAATCTCGCTCTGTCGCCCAGGCTGGAGTGCAGTGGCGAGATCTCGGCTCATTGCAAGCTCCGCCTCCCAGGTTCACGCCATTCTCCCGCCTCAGCCTCCAGAGTAGCTGTGACTACAGGTGCCGTGCCTGCCACCTCGCCTGGCTAACTTTTTGTATTTTTAGTAGAGACGGGGTTTCACCGTGTTGGCCAGGATGGTCTCGATCTCCTGACCTCGTAATCCACCCTCCTCAGCCTCCCAAACTGCTGGGATTACAGGCGTGAGCCACCGCGCCCCACCCTGCGCTTGAACTTTTGACTTTGGTTTTTATATGCTGGCATACTTCTGGGGTCTTGCGTCCCTTTCCCTTGATTCTTCCCTTAGGGTGAGCAGCCCACATGTGCGGTGGCCTGCTGACACTGGTAGGTGAGCATGGACAGTGTATTTACTGAAGTTGTACACGTGCTCACCTGAGGCTTTCTTCCCTTTTCCGGTGGAGTGCCCCTGGCAAGTCATGCTCTGCCACTTTGCCTCTTAATGTGCGTGCTTGAGCCAACTTGCTCATTTCCTGAGATGGCACTGGAAGCTGTCTATTACCAATTTCAAGTGCTTTTATTTGTCGGGAAATTGCCTCTCCCTGGCACAAGCTGTGGCCAATTATTATTTTAGAGAGCCAGTATGATACTGCCGGACCATCACCTGATGGTTGCCTCACATTCCCAGCGGGTGGGGTTAGCCCTCTCCTGCCCTGCTCGTGTCTGATTAGCTACCTATTGTAACAACAGCACAATGCATTAATCATTTGTTTGTGGTGATGATGGTATAAACAAACCTACTGCACTGATAGTCATACAACAATGTGGCACATACAATTATGTATAGTACATAATACTTGATATTGATAATAAACAACTATGTTGCTAGTTTTTGTATTTACTATACTATACTTTTTCATCATTATTTGAGAGTGTACTCTTTCTACCTACTAAAAAACAAGTTAAGTAAAACATCTTCAGGCAGGTCCTTTAGGAGATACTCCAAAAGAAACCATTATTATCATAACAGATGACAGCTCTGGCCAGGCACGGTGGCTCACGCCTGTAATCCTAGCACTTTGGGAGGCAGAGGTGGGCAGATCACAGGGTCAGTAGATCGAGACCATCCTGGCTAACACGATGAAACCTCATCTCTATTAAAAATACAAAAATTAGCTGGGCGTGGACGTGTGGCGGACAAGGTATTTCCATGATACTAGCCTTGGGCAGGCATAGGCTAATATGTGTGTTAGTTTTAACAACAACAACAACAACAAAAAACAGTTTAAAAAGAAAAAGAAAACATTTTATTTAGCTGTATAATGTGCTTGCATTTTAAGCTGTTATCACAAAATACTCAAAAAGTTTAAAAACTTAAAAATTTATAGACTAAAAAAGTCATAGTAAGCGAAGATTAATTTATTATTAAAGAAAGAAAAATAATTTTTAATGAATTCAGCATAGCCTAAGTGTACAGTGTTTATAAAGTCTAGAATAGTGTACATTAATATCATACACTATTATCAATATCGTAGGCTTTAATATTCACTCACCATTCACTCAGTGACTCACCTAGAGCAATTTCCAGTCCCACACAAGGTCCATTAATGGTGAGTGTCCTATACAGGTGTACTTTTTAAATCTTTTATACCATATTTTTACTGTACATTTTTATGTTGAAATATGTTTGGACACACAAACACCATTTTGTTACAGTTGCTTACAGTTTTCAGTACAGTAACATGCTTTATAGATTTGTAGGCTAGAGCAATAGGCTATACTGTATAACCTAGGTGTGTAGTAGCCATACCAGCTAGGTTAGAGTGAGTACACTCTATCATGTTTGCACAACAAAATGTCCTAATGATGATGCATTTTGCAGAATATAACCCTGCTGTTAATCAATATAGGACTATATTAATACTACTGGGAGTAAAACTCATAATAAATGATGAAAAGCAGCTGAATTAAATACACTGTAACAAGAAGTAAATTAATAAAAAATAATGTACATGAAGAATAGATGTGGCTGACCCATTAGATTGGTGATTAGACAGGTGTGTTTGAAGAAATGCACTAACAAGAAAAACAGAAAAGGCATTTGAAGATATGAAAGAATGTTTCACTAAAATGTGGGAAAATTTAATCTGTGGATCACAGGTCAACCTAAAGAGGCAAAATAATTAATCTCCTACCAAACATAGCCTGGTGACGATGCTCAATCTCAAAGATTTGAAAAGTCAGATACAAATTCAGGTGAAAAAAAACCCCAAAAAACAAATTGCTAACAAATAGGCAAAACGTGAGGCTCACCTTGAACATCTCTAGGTGCATGCAATTTTGATGAGGTGATTTCAGTATGGAACGTTTGACAGATCCTTTTCACATTTCCCTTTTGGCAGAGGAACATACTGGTTTGACTTAGAACAAAAATTAACTTTATGTTAATTACTTGTAAATTGTTTAATAATATATAGAACAGATGCCTTAGTCTATCTTAAATATACATCCTATTCCTGACTTTGCTTTGGAAGGTATGCTTGTGTATGTATCATTAAGATTGTCGACTGGGAGCGGTGGCTCACGCCTGTAATCCCAGCACTTTGGGAGACTGAGGCAGGCGGATCACGAAGTCAGGCGATCCAGACCATTCTGGCTAACACAGTGAAACCCCGTCTCTACTACAGATAAAAAAAATTAACCCGGCAAAGTGGCACGTGCCTGTAGTCCCAGCTACTTGGGAGGCTGAGGCAGGAGAATGGCTTCAATCCAGGAGGCAGAAGTTGCAGTGAGCCGAGATCGCGCCATTGCACTCCAGCCCAGGTGACCGAGTGAGACTCATCTCAAAAAAAAAAAAAAAAAAAGTTTGTCTAGTTTTCTCCACTTGATGTAAAAAATGTCAATAGTATGAAGATCATTTATTATGATTTTGTTTTCAATTTGGCCTTAGATTTTCATTATTATCTTCATATATTCTATTGCCTCTTTGCTACATACATTTGCTGTATTTATATATTTTTATTGAATTATTCCCTTCCACAACTAAAAAAATTACTTCTTTTGTTCAATTTGATGCTTTTTATCATGAATTCTAAATTTGTATGATATTAATATCTTGACCCAGGATTTTATTTTTTCTGAATTTCTTTATTGTGTGTTTGAACTGCATTTACATTAAACTTTTAAAAAATATTTTATTTTAGTTAAATCTTTAATAGTGTCATACATTTTAAAGGTATATTTCAAATGACTTTATTTTAGTAGACATACTTATTTATTGAACCTTATATCTCTTAGCTTGCTTTACGTGTTCTATGTTTTGATTTTTAAAAAAATGTCTTTCCATTTTTATTTTTTAAATTTCTATCTTTTTCTACAGGTCACCTTGTTTTAATTTTATCTTTTTACTCAACTCTGCAATTGGAGATAAATAATTGGTTTTAGATTTTCCTATTATTGCTAGTCATTTAAACAATGAAAGTGCTAATAGCTACCATATTTCTCAAATACATAAAAAATATAAAACATACTGTATTTACATGTCTTATCTCCTTTTTTCAATTTCGGTTTTTTATGCTCTGATAGTTTTTGCTTAGTCTTTTAGATCCAAAATACCATTGTTGTTGCTGTTATTATATCACTTAAACATCATCCAAAAAATTATAACTTTCAATATAATGTTAAATTAAACTTAAATTTTATTTTGTATTATTTTTTATTTTTTTAAATCCAGATATTCTAAAACAGCATTTATTCACACAATTTCCTCTGCAATTAAGAATTCCTTTCTTAAAATTAAAGATCAGTCACATTTTTCGTATGCTGAAATTCCACTGACAGCATGTAGGGCATAAAGTGATCTCAAATAGCTATTAAAATTTATTACATAATATAATTTTGAAGGATATATATTTTATCTTCTTCGGATAATACTAAAGTTTTTATTAGTGTTATCCATGCTATGTAACAGCTGCATTTATGAAACAGATTGAGTTTAAAGCCGGTTATGGTTTGAATGTATCTCCCAAAAAGCCTGTATTGGAAACTCAATCCCCAGTGTGATAATGTTGGGAAGTGGGGGCTACTAAGTGTTGTTTAGGTCATGATGGCCACCCTTACGAATGAATTAATGCTGATTATAAAAGGGCTTGAGGTTGTGATTTTGATATCTTGCCCTTTCTTGCCCTTTTGCCTTCTCTCATGAGATGATGCAGCAAGCCCTCATAGGTACCAGGCTTTTGATCTTGGGCTTCCCAGCCTCCAGAATGCTAATAAATACATTTCTGTTTATTATAAATTACCCAGTCTCAGGTATTCTTTTAAAGCAGCACGGAAAAGACTAAGATAATCACACTGCAATATTATTTACAGAGATACATTTTGACTAGGTTTAATTATCCTAGTTTGAAAAATTAATATTAAAAAATCTTAGCAACAAATTTCTGTATTTTATGATTGACAGTGTTATTCAATAGTTATACACTGCACTTTCTATGAGGAGGCATAAGAATCCTTTTTTCCTTGATTTCAATAATAGAGTGGTAATTCTGGGTGATATTTTAGTTATATTAATACACTGCCATCAAATTCCCAATCATGAAACTCTTTGAGTTACTTGAATTTTACAGTCAAGTTTATGATAGCATGTGACATGTTCTTGTCCTAAAATTTTTTTATCCTTATTTCCTTTTTTCAAAATTTATTTACGTAACATGCCAATTTTCTCACTTAATAATTTTTGTCACTTTGTCTGTGGTTTACACATATCCTTCTAGATAAACCTTATTTAGGAGTAAGATAAAGTTTACATTAATAGCAATACATATAAATAGATAGAAATGCAAGCCATATGAAATTAAGTATAAAATAAGATGTTAAGTGACACTGAAACGGGATAGAACAGTTCAGACTGTTCAAGTGTTTAGAAAAGACTTCATGAAGAAAGTAGGTTTTAAGCTTGAATTTGAGCGAATTACAAGCTTTTTATAGAAAGAGGAGTGGGAAGAGTACTTTTGCATTAGAAAAAAAAAAATACATGGAAAAGACAAAGCTGGAAAGGCACACTTGAGGACTGAATAGATCATTCTACTGTGACAAAATTTCCTGTAAGTGAAGAGAATTATAAAGTTAAAACAGGCATTGGGACAAGAAAATGTGAAGATCAATTAATAGCTACGAACTTTACCCTGCTGGCACATGGGTGTCATTGATAGTTGATGGAAGGGAAGTTAACATTAATAAAACTATTATTAGTTTCAAAAAATTACTGGCAATAACTTGTGGAATTCATTGGAAATGAAAAGAGATAAGGAGAGCCATTAGGAAACTATTGTAATAGTTCAGTCATAATATGTCACACAGAATACAGATGTTTAACAAATGGTCATTAAATAAATTAATGGCTGAAATAACAATTGAGTAAATTAGAGGAAAAGGGAAATTCAATTTACTAAAATGGATGTGAAAATAATGATGAAATATAATTATAAAAACAATAATGATGAAAAATGATATTTTAACAGAATTGTAAACCAATTTCAAAAGAAAATGTAAAAAAGATTAGAAATTTAAATAGCTGAATTTCTCAGTACTGAAAATCTCAGTACTCTTTGCAAAACTGAGAAGGCAAGAAGAGTAACACCTTTACTAAAGACGACTGTTTTGATTTTTAATAAGAATGAATTGGAGGTGAAAAAATTCTAAGTCGAAATTTTAAAGTTATATTTGGAATGTAAGATTATAAGATAAAGAGTTTGTTTGCTTCACTTACTGATTTGTACCAAACACTTAGAAAAGTGCATGGTAGAGTAAGCACTTGATATACATTTCTTAAATGGAATTTAAATGTTTAGACAAATGTGATTGAAGGTTAGAGACACTGTGTCTACTGATAGTTATATACATTATACTTAGCAAAACAATATTAAAGGAGCTGCTGGAGGTATACATAAAATAATATGGTAATGCTGTTTCATAGCATGCATTTTTAAACATGTTCTTTAGCTGGAATTTACTATAGCCTTATTGGATTATCTTTTCAAATATTCTCAATAATATTTGAGTAGAGATTGCGCTCACCATCAACCATAACTTAAAACATCCCATGGATTTACATAAAAATTGACTTTATATCTTGTACTTTATTGGGAGGTTGTGGCATGTTTTGTGTGAAAACCTTCCTTCTAGATTAAAAATATTTTGGTATATCTTATGTCATATATTATTTTCTTAGAAGCATGATATAAACAGAAAAGAGATTAAGAGCAAACAGTTGTTAAAGTTGCATAAAAGGTTTCTCTTCCTACCATTGTTAAATAAAATTAGTTCATTGACTGCATTAGTTCTTTTTAGTGTTTACTATATTACTGAAAAAATTGGTATAGGCGCTAATAGTATTATAGTTGTTTGGAGATGTCTGAAACAAAAGCAGAAAGTAAAAGGGATAATTTTATTTCATCAAAAATTATAAATATGAGCAAATCTTCTTTTCTTGCTCATTATCATAATAACATACATCTGATTTGTGAAATATTCATGAGGTCTTTAAATTACGATGATTTTATTTTTATACTCTTTGAAAGTAGAAAAAAAGTCAAGTGATGATCTGATACTGCTACCATTGTATTAGCAATGCAAATTTTAAATTATATACTAACTTATTTCCCATGATATTTTATTGATTTTTTTGTTTGTTTTTGGTTCCATTTCAATTGATCAAATGAGTTAAAACTTACAGTATTGAGATTTCTCAGTGATATTTTCATCAATATTAGACAAAATTCAAATGGTACAATTTCTTGTTGCCTAAATAAAAACGTTAATTTTATGAGGTAGTTGTCTATTCTTTTTTGCATGGGCTGGTTTCTTACACAACTTATTGTTTAATATAGCTATGTAAGTACAAAAGTGATGTTTTAAAAGTCTCATATCCCATTTATAATAATCAACATTTTTATTTTTTATGTTTCAAATTTAATTTTAATATTGAAAAAATAAAACCGGGGAGAGTAGGAACACAGTCCTCCACCACCACCACAAATTGTGCATTGGAGTTTCCTACATTTGGGGAAATCACAGGGGTCAGCACACCCAGAGTTCAATGGATAAGTCTCACCCTGGAAAAACCACCTTCATGATTATGGTATCTCCATTTCCAGATAAGTATAATAATCAATATTTTAATTAAAAACTTGCCTAAGTCATTATAGAGCCTAGAAACAATAGCCAAATAAGAAAGAAAGAAAGAAAGAAAGAAAGAAAGAAAGAAAGAAAGAAAGAAAGAAAGAAAGAAAGAAAGAAGAAAGAGAAAAGAAAGAAAAGGAAGGAAGGAAGGAAGGAAGGAAGGAAGGAAGGAAGGAAGGAAGGAAGGAAGGAAGGAAGGAAGGAAGGAAGGAAGGAAGGAAGGAAGGCCGGGCGCGGTGGCTCACGCCTGTAATCCCAGCACTTTGGGAGGCCGAGGCGGGCGGATCACAAGGTCAGGAGATCGAGACCATGGTGAAACCCCGTCTCTACTGAAAAATAGAAAAAAATTAGCCGGGCGCAGTGGCGGGCGCCTGTAGTCCCAGCTACTCGGGAGGCTGAGGTAGGAGAATGGCGTGAACCCGGGAGGCGGAGCTTGCAGTGAGCCGAGATTGCGCCACTGCACTCCAGCCTGGGCGACAGAGTGAGACTCCGTCTCAAAAAAAAAAAAAAAAAAAAAAAAAAAAAGAAAGAAAGAAAGACAGAGAGAGAGAGAAAGAAAGAAAGAGAAAAAGAAAATTTAAAAATTGAAAGAAGATATACTATCAATTGAACTTAATATCAAATAAATACTTATTGTATTATATCAGCATGACTTTACTCTTTCTAAAGCTCCTAATTGCATAAGCCACATAATAGTTATTCCCACTATACATAAGAACTTTTTGCAATGGTGTGAATCTATGAATCGTTTCATGGCCCAAAACAAAAAGAAATTGTCCAGAGGAAGGCAAACACTATGTGGCCTTCAGATTCTGAAGAAAATTAATTCAGGATCATGTTAGCTTCCATAAAATATATCCAGAAGTCTGAATTGCTAACTCTCTTAACCATCAATTCTTAACCCTTAAATTGTTCTTCTACTTTTCAGTGTTCATTTAAAAACTCAGAAATGCAAGTAGATGTGTTTTATCATCTGTGTTTATGATGCTATGAATAACTTTTGCTTCTTTTTAAAAATTTTTATGTGATTTATTCAAATGCTTAATGCTTAATCCACTTCTCTTAAAAACCACACTAAAACATAAGTGTTTTCATAAAATGATGCACATAAGGGTTTACTTTATTAGAAAATTAATAAAATTGATGCATACAGCACTCGTCAGACCTCTGTGTCTCTAGATTGTTTCTCTTATTCTCAAAATCATTATCATCTAGCTAACTCTTACTCATCTAGACTATATTTTTTCTATTGGCCACTTGGTTAAGTGGGGAAATACATTGCCTAGAATCCCTTTTTTGTTGGGTTCTTGATTAGACTTGCCCTAAAGAGAAACTTGTGGAAGATTTGAGAAGTGAAGTAACCACCATTACCCTCTAAGTGGGTTTTTGTGGTCACATAGATG
This sequence comes from Chlorocebus sabaeus, assembly GCF_047675955.1. Lineage (NCBI taxonomy): Eukaryota > Metazoa > Chordata > Mammalia > Primates > Cercopithecidae > Chlorocebus > Chlorocebus sabaeus. Next base: position 23,065,445 of record NC_132925.1, on the reverse strand, counting down.
GCAGAGAGACCCAAGGGTACCTGGTAGATTTCAGATTGTTTCTGAACTCCTCCACTCTATGTCTGTCTTGTCTACCCAACTGCTAATAATCTAACAGCAGTGACCCCAGATCGAAATAAAGGCAAGAGTTATACAGCAATAGTAGCTTCCTCTCAAATTCTTTAGAAATTTCCCTTCACAGTCCTCTTATGAAATTGGATTTTCTTAGCTTTTCCTCTGCAGGTACTTAGGCAGGAAGTACTTCAGGCAGAAACTAGTGACTTGTTCTCTGATTGTCTAACTCTTCTCTTCCAACCTTCAATTCTCCCGTTTAGCCTCACAACTCTAAGGTTTAATACTTGTACTAAACTTTTAATTCTATAACTCATATTGAGACAGGACAATATGGTCTGGAAGCAAAGAACCTAAGGCCGATGTGCACTGACTCCCTAAAACTGAATCAAAAGTAAAACCTCACCTCTCTACACCCAAGTAACAAAGGGATCAGAGGCTACTCCCTTTGCAACACCCCCTCCATTCCACTGCATTGCAGACAAAAAATGGAAAGCACCTCTGATTGGTCCCCTCCCTCAATCAATCAGACGGGTCATGGGCCAAGTCTTCATTTGCACAGAACGTAACTTTGTAACTTCACTTCAGTCTCTGATTGGTCAGATTGGTCACCTCCTGTAACTAATCAGACCGGTTGCAGGTCAAGTCTTCATTTACATAGGATGTAACCAAGTAACCCAAGGGAAACCTCTAGAGGATATTTAAACCCTAGAAAATTCTCTTGAGCTGCTTGCTTGAGCCTACTCCCACTCTGTGGAGTGTATTTTTATTTCAATAAATCTGTGATTTTTTGTTTCATTCTTTTGTTGCTTTGTGTGTTCTGTCAAAATCTTTGTTCAACATACCAAGAACCTGGATGACTCATAGTCAAGACCCTCCACCAGTAACATTATAATGACTCTGCTTCCTTGTCTGAACTCCAACTGATAAATTATCTGTCATATTTTGGCTCAAATGTCATTTTGCTAGGAAAATGTTTACTTAGTTATTCTCTCTTTTCATGTCTCATGGACTAGATCAGGTAATCTCCTAAATAATCCTATAGCTCCTAGCATCCCAGCACGTTGCTTCAAAATCGATTACTCTTATCTATTGATCTATCCATCTATATATTTACATGTGATTAATGTCTGTTTCTAAATAACAAATCTATGGCAACAGAAAAATGTCTGATATATTCATTATTATGTATAAAAATGCTATCACACTGCCTGGTGCAGAACAGGCACTCAATATACATTGCTGATTAAATGAATAAGCATAGGACTCTGTTCCACATATATTTAGTTTAAGCAAATATGAAATAATGTGTAATTTTAGTTCACCACCTCTTTAACAGAGCATTAAATAACGTGTTAGATTAAAACATCTTGTACTCTGTCACAGATTCATTGATATAAATGAAGATTCTCAAATAATATATACATTAAGAAAAAGAAACACATACATTAACACGAAGACTGTTACACTTCAAAATTAAACTCAAAAGACTGCTTTTCCACATCTACACTCTATGGATTTACTCTCTTTCTTATATTTAGGTATACATATTTTGAATTTTGTTCAAAACTAATAAAACTCATGCTTTTACTATAATATTTTTGAACTATCAGCAATGACATCAGACTAACCATCATTTTCTTTTCTTACTTAGGTATTATTTTGAATTACTATAAGTGACCACTAATTTGATGCATAATACTCTACAATCTACTGTACAATTTGCTATCCCATATATTAAGCTATATGTAAAGTAAAATTTACAATAAATCTTTATATTCACAGAGAATTTATCAGAATAAATTCAGATATATTTTATTACATATCCTCCAGGTAAAATTTGTTGAAAAACTAAGTTAACGGCCAGGCATGGTGGCGCATGCCTGTAATCCCAGCACTTTGGGAGGCCGAGGCAGACAGATCACGAGGTTAGGAGATCAAGACCATCCTGGCTACTATGGTGAAACCCTGTCTCTACTAAAGATACAAAAAATTAGCCAGGCGTGGTGGCGGTCACCTGTAGTCCCAGCTACCTGGGAGGCTGAGGCAGGATAATTGCTTGAACCCAGGAGGCGGAGGTTGCAGTGGGCCGAGATAGTGCCAGCCTGGGCGACAGAATGAGACTCCATGTCAAAAAAAAAAAAAAAAAGAAAGAAAGAAAGAAACGAAAAAAAAGAAAACTAACTTAACTAATTTAGCCATACTGTTTTCCCGAGTTTGCCAGTCTATTTAATAAGGAGCTTATCAGAAGTTGTTCTATTGAGTTTCAGCACTTCATGAGCATCTTAGAACTACTTTTGTGTCTTAAAATGTAATTTTATTTTTAAACTAATCCTTCCATCTTTTTTTTTGTTCAACTATTTCAGACAATATCACAGCTCCTAGGCTGGATCAGATACTTTCCTACATATGTGGTTGATTATAGATCTATAGTCAATTATATAAACATGGCTCAACTTGATTGAAAAAACTGCATTGGTTAGCTGTGAGTGGTGGTACATGCCTGTAGTCCCAGCTACTTTGAAGGCTGAAGTGGGATAATTGCTTGAGCCCATGAGTTTGAATACAGCTTTGGCAACATAGTAAGACACCATCTCTTTTAAACAACAAAACAAAACAAAGCAAAAACTTGAATTGGTATAATTGTATTACATTTGAAAAAAAATATTTGAAAGTATGAGCTTTTGTTTTTATACTTCAACAGAAACTGTATTGTAACAGGTACATTAGTGTAGCTACACAGGTTGTGGTACACAGACTGTGCTACACAACTTTAGCAGTGCCATATGCTTAGCCCTGGGATATAAATGATGTGCTGTGAAGTTCTACAGGTGCTGTAAGGATACATTCATATCAATGGAAATTTCGGATGATATTAATGTCAATGAAATATTAATATATTTTTCTCTCTTGAAACGTATATCAATAAAAACTGTTGATTAAAAGCCTCTGGGTTGTTGAAAAGATTTTACATTTTTTATCTATAGTAATAATTTTGAATGACAGAAATCTAGCTCAATTTCATTAAACAAATCACAAGCTTACCTAGTAGATGTAACCTATCAGTAAGAGTCATGAAGACAGAAAGTACTGGAGATATTTCAAATAGAAAAGAATTTAACACTGGGAATTAGAGGTCTGCATATTTGCTAGAGGGGCTAGAGTAGTGAAGGTCAGGGAACTTTCAGTAAACTTTACAAAACCAGGAATAGAAGAATGGCAGAAAATTAGCACTGATGTTCTCAACTGCCTAAAATATTAGACTGAATGGTTCTCAGGAGGACATATGGAAGGTGCTGACAAAACCTCATGGCAACTGACATTTGCCAGTGTCACATGTCTGCCCAGAGCTTTTGACTGAAAGATAATTATTCTACTTTTCTTCTATCTCTGAAATATTTTGTAATTATCTTTCATTGGTAAGCTCTAACCATACTTACAAGAGATGCTGGGAAATTCAGTTTCTAAATCCTAATTTCTGTCATACATAAACAAGCTTAAAAAACAAGAGTTGCTATATCTAAAATAGTGTCTGTTTTTGATATAGAAATCTATTTAGAAGCATTTTACCTGTTCAAATCCCAATCCAATGTCTAATTTTTTATTCTAATATTCTCTTCTTGTCTATTGGTAACTATTAAGCTCTTCTAAAAGTGATGTTACACAGTTTTATTGTCACACATATACCTTTGAATTCTTAAATAATAACTAACTTTTCTAATTATTCTCTTGAAGGAAAGTTACAATACGTATACATATACAGCCTTGAAGTAGCATGTGTGAAAAACATCTGAAAAAAATTAAGGTTTCTGGACAGATGTTATGAGTCTCGTAGAAAAAGCTATCAGCATTACAATCCCAATTCTAATTTACTTTACATCAGGCATTTAAATTTATTATCTTTAAGCCATATGTTCCAAATGAAGCTTAGTTCTATATTCATGAATCAGTTGACAATGAATAGTTAAGTTCTGCTAATTCAGAAAGGTGAAGTTGAGTGAGCTTATTTAAATGGCAGAATATTTGTAACTACAAATTCTGCATACCATCAGAAGACTTCCAAAAAAGACCTGCCATATGTTTTAAACCATGACGGAAATGGTTCTTTAAAAAACTCTGCAAATTTTATGCAGCTACACTGAGAATATCTTAGCATTTCTATTAAAATTTTATTTTGAGAGTTTTAAATTTGGCTATAAAATTTATTGTAGACTGAAATTTAGCATGTGAAACCCAAAAGAATATTAAGTAACATAATATATTAAAATAAGTAAATGATTTTAACATTTTATATAGGTCTTTAACACCTCAACAGCAGAGTTAGATTTGACTTATTTAAAAAATTGTGTCCTATGGATTACTAGTACCTCACTTAGGTATCATAAAAATCTGCACCAGCATAGGCAGTCACAATCTTCAGGATCATTGCTCTCCATTTGCTGAAAAGAGAAAAAAACGTCTACAGGTATAAAAACTGGGGCTGGGAGTGAAGTATATCCTGGACTTCCAAAAATCTCAATTCAAAAGTTAAAGATATTACAGAGTCTCTGGAAAGTAGCCTAAGAGTAAGTGGGAAGCAATTTGTGTTATCAGAGAAACTTTAGTGACTGAATATCAAAATGCTTAAATAGAACCTGAACATTTAAACTGAGACATTTCACTCTGAAGGAATCAGTGAAGGTTGTGTTGCAATGTAAGGCATGATCCTCTCCCTTCACATACTCATCCCAATCAGAGTGGGTATATGTTATGAGCTCGGAATATTTGCAGAACCGTCCTGTTCTTATCTACTGCATAGTTCCAAGAACATCCTTCATGGAGGAATATTGTTAATTGTATGAGGGCTTAATCTGAGTAAAAGCGATGAGGCAGAAGAGTTGAGAACCTCTGTATATTCTGTCAAAGTTGTATTCTAATCAGAAAAAGCTGGGTTTGAGTCCTGACTTCTGTCATCTTCAGCCTGTGTGATCTTGGACAACAAAATAACCTCTCTAAATTTCAATGTACTGATCTGTAAAATGCATTGATAATATTATCTTCACAAGATTTTAAAATTAGAATTAACTTGATCAATATAAAGTACCAAGCACTGTGTTAAAAACTGTTGAGAAAGAAATAACACACACATATATATATGTTATGCATGTATAATATATATAAATTATACTCTTTTAAGTATAAATATAATCAAACTACAATATAAAAGCTTGTAGCATGACTATATATATACTCTCAAAATAATATAATTTATATATATAGTGTATATATATAATTTGTTTCTTTCTCAACAGTTTTTCGCACAGTGCTTGTCCTACAACAAGGTCTTAATAAGTAGTTATTGTGTGAACTGAGAAAATGCAAGAAATTTGCAGGGCTGCATAAATCTGAAAGATTAATGCATATATATACACACACACACAGACACATATATTGAATATATAAGTATATTGAGTATGTATGGGGGGTGTGTGTGTTCATATGTATATTCAAAAGTCTGTAGTTTCAAAAGTGTGCCTGGTAAAAAAGAAATAATTTTAATAGCATGGGATAAGGGTTGATAAAGTTTGGTACAGAGTTCATTTTATATCAGATCGAGATGTTTGAAACAACTTAAGTGTGATGAAACATGTTTCAAAGAAAGAATTGCAATTGAGCATATGAATAAAAGAATGGAGAAAACTCTAGCAGCAGGAAGAGCACATGTAAACAAGTAATGAGAGCAATAAATAATTTAACTTGGAAAAAGTCCATAATCATTGTAGTGGCCCCCAAAAAAGAACAAAATGCAAGGAAAAGTTGAAAATTACTTTCAAATCATATGGGAATCTACCAAGAGATTTTAGGCAGGTAACTGGTAGAATTAGATTTGCATATTAAAAAAATTATTCTGTTAGCAGTATGACATACAGTGAGATTGAAATCACTGAGATCAATCAGGAAGCTACTCAATAATCTTAATAAAATGACTCAGTGTTTACCATCTGCAATTTTGAGAAAGTTGTTTGACCTTATTTTAAGCCTCTCTTTCATTAGTATTATGTAAATATAAACATTGCAGGTTGAGTATACCTAATCCAAAAATCTAAAATTCAAAATGCTCAAAAAACTGAAATTTTTGGGTGCTGACATGACACCACAAGTAGAGAATTCCACACTGACCTCATGCGATGGGTCATGGTCAATACATAGGTTCACAACATGCAGTTGTGATAGACCCCTTCAGATGTGATAGACCTTTCCTACACACATACGGATTCTCCCATACAAGCACAGACACAAAGGGTAATCAAATGGCCTATGTTCAGGCCAGACTCACCGATGTCAGGTTCCCCGCAATGTCTCACATGAGGAACAGAACTATGTGCGTTACTTACTGCATTTTTTCATTATTCTCAGGTCTGTGGTGTAAAGATAGAGTTGAAAATGTCAAGAGACCTAGAAATATCTTTATGGGTAACAGTGATTTAAAAAAGAGGAGGAATTTATATTTATCTATAGCACAGGAAGTCAAGCTGTTGGAGAGAAACTGGACAAGGGTGTAAGTGTAAAATGTTTTACAGAAGAGCATAGTGTTGGGATGACCACCATATGTGACCTGAAAAAGCAGAAAGATAAATTGTTAAATTTCTATGCTGAAAGTTTCAAACAGAAGTTGATGAAAGTAGAAAAGTACTGCATTAAGCCAAAAATGAAGATCTCAATTATGTATTGGATAAGTAGATCGTTTAGTGTCACAGTGAACACTGGCTTCTTAATGGTATGCTGTTCATGAAACAAATAAAGATAAATCACAACAACCGAAAATTGAAGGGAACTGTGAACACTCAACAGGCTGGTCTCAGAAATTTAACAAAATACATGGCATTAAATTATTAAAAATTTGTGTGGTTAAAGCATCTGCAGATTATAAAGCAGCAGAGAAATTCATTGATAAGGTTGCCAGTATCATTGCTGGTTTTTAAAAAGATGATGCCAGAAGAAGTCTAAAATATTGATGAAATATCATTGTTTTGGCACTATTTTCCCATAAAAACACTGTGGTAGATCAGACAGCCCCTACATTAATTACAGATGCTAAGGGCAGAATAACTGTGATGGGATGTGCTAGTATGGCAGATATGCATAAGATTAAACTTGATGTAATAGGCAAAAGCTTGCATCCTCACTTTTTTTTTTTTTTTTTTTTTTTTTTCCTGAGGTGGAGTTTCAGTCTTGTTGTCCAGGCTTGAGTTAAATGGCACGAACTCGGCTCACTGAAACCTCCGCCTCCCGTGTTCAAGCTATTCTCCCACCTCAGCCTCCTGAGTAGCTGGGAATACAGGCACACACCACCATGCCTGGTTAATTTTCTGTATTTTTAGTAGAGATGGTTTTTCACCATATCGGCCAGGCTGGTTTTGAACCCCTAGCCTCAAACAATCCACCTGTCTCAGCCTCCCAAAGTGCTAGGATTACAGGTGTGAGCCACCGTGCTTGGCCGCTTTCTATTTTCAAGCAATGAATGTCTTACCAGTCCATTATTTTGCTAACAAAAAGGCATGGGTCACCAGAGACATTTTTTTTCTCATTATTTTAACAAATATTTTGTGCCAAAGCCTTGTATTTACTGGAGGAAATTTTAACTGAATGACAACTACAAGATTTTGTTACTCTTTTACAATTATTCTGCTCACCCTTCAGCTCAAATTCTCATCAAAAACAATGCTCATGCCATCTATGGTTCCCCTAAATGTGACTTAATTCAGTCATGTAACCAGGGTATTCTTAGATCAACAGGAGTAAAAATAAAAATACTTACTTGAACAGTATGCTAGCAGTAGTCAACAGAGGCATGCATGTGGAAGGTTTTCAAAAGGAGTTTACTGTGAAGGATGCTGTATATGATGCTATTGCTAACACTTGGAACACAGCGACTAAAGACATAGTTGTACATGCCTGACAACAACCTCTGCCTTGCAACTATGTTCAGTGATTATGATGAACAAGGTGGTGACTTTGAAGAATTTTGTATTTCAAGTAAGGAAAAAGTGATGTCTGACTGGGGGTAAAAATAACCTTCAGAGTCTATCAGTAAGCTGGAAAAGGCGGATACCAAAGCAATTCTTAACATTAATAATGAGGCTCCTGTTATTCATTTTTTGACCAATGGTGAAGTAGACAAAATGGTTCTGAATTAAGGTAATTGTGAAAATAGGAACAATGAAGATGATGTTAACACAGGAGAAAAAATGCCTAGAGATGGTATGGTGAACATGTGTGATAGGCTTATTGAAGAACTGGAGCATCATGCATTCAAAGCTGAACAAAAAATCGTGCCAGTTTGCAGAATCAAGAGATACTTCTAAGATAAAACCCACTGTTAATGAGGCAGATAACGCTGGAGGAAACACTTAAAAAAGCTACCCATTAGAATGCCTCCATATTCCTAAAGAACCTGCATCCTGGTCCTTCAGCTGCTTCTGTTGTTTCTTCTCACCAACAAAATAAAATGCAATGCACAGTTACCTTTCAATCAAAACCAGCAACATAGATAGAGTCTGTTGTTGCTTATTCTTGTTTTTGTTTAACAGTGGATGTAGGTATTCTGGTGATTCTACTATGCTGCTTACCCTGAACATGTATTTTTTTCAATGCGTTAATGTTATATCATATATTTTACTGTTAATTACTTATATGTGAATAAGTGTAAGAAAATGGTTGCTTATCAGTAACATATAAAGTCGGGGTCAAGAATGAGGATGATGCCAAAAAACACAGATTGTCCACATGGGAGGTGGAGATAGTGACAGCTTTGTTTTCTGATGTTTCCATGTTCAAAGACTTTGTTTCATGAACAAAATTATTTAAAATATTATATAAAATTACCTTCAGGCTATGTGTACAAGGTGTATATATATATACATTTAGTGTTTAGGTTCCTGTCCCAAGATATTATATGTATGGAAACATTCCAAAATCTGAAGAAATCTGAAATTTAAAACATTTTTGTTCCCAAGCATTTTGGATAAGGGATATTCAAACTGTAATAATAATAATAATAATAATAACAATAATAGAAAAGGTCTTATTACCTGAGAAATATCGAAACAATAATTACATGAGAGAATGTTTGTAAAAGCATTGAGCACTGTACTTGTAGAGGAGCTGTTTGTGGTAGCTCACACTTTTCATTCCAGTCTAAATTGGTTCATGTGTGTAAACACATGGAAATATGTTTTTGAGTTGTGAAATGTTTTGTTTGTGATCATGCTGGAATGTAGGTAGAAGAAGGTGACGTGTTAAATCACTACAACTCCTCTAGAACAATGCTTGTCACACATTAATATGCTTAAGATCACCTGAGTATTTTGTTAAAATGCAGAATCAGAGCAAAGTCTGGAACGGGACTTGAGCTTACACATTCCTCAAAAGCTCACAGGTGATGTTGATGCTTCTAGTCCAGAAACCGCTTTTGAGTTACAAAGTTCTAAGACACGCTTCTGTCTATGCTCCTAGCAGGTGGAGAGGCAGATTTTCAAAACCAAGTGCAGAAGCTACACAATTAATAGGTTGAAATGCCACTGTGACTCATTTCACAGACCAGGTTCTATTTTCCACAAGAATTTCTCACCTTTTCCTACTTAAAGCTATAGATAGCATGTAGACTAATTCCGTAATTTCATTACAGACTATTTAATTTCAGAATGTGGGTAAGAAGACATTCACTGGCTGTTTGTTTATTTTTAAAAACACACGGTCTTAAATCAGACATTTCAATGTACATATCATCACCACTTACTTAGGGACCGTGAGCACAGATGCACGGATTTGACAATGGTTTCTCTGGAAAGGAGGGGCCACGAGGTGAAATTTGAAGATGAGAAAATGAAAGGGTCAAAAATGGAAAATGTTTCATTGACTTGGTCAGAGATATGGAATTTCATGTAGAACAATGCTGTAGGTATTTCCTGGGGGAATAAAATTTGATTTGTCAGCGATTGGACAGATTTCTGAAAAAAATGCCTTTCAACTACCTTCAACCTGGGATCGATTTACAAAAAAAATCTTGCTTCTAAGTCCCTTGAGAACTTTTACTATTGAACCCCCTGAAGCTTTTTTAATTTTCAGGGGGTTAAGAAACAGGTGCCAAATAATGACTGGGGAAATATTAAAATTATATTTACTTCAGAATATTCTCCATACTATTGCACAACTAAGAGATAAGATATAATTTAACAAATGTTTTACCTTGATTCAAAATATTTTTACAGCCATAAAAATATATAATTCTAAAACACAGTTAAGTCAAACCAAGGTTTGTTTTTTTCAAGCAAAAATCAATGCTTCCTTAGAATTGAACTCAAAATTGTTTACAATTATTCGATATTTAAACATATTTTAGTATTTTATATTTAATATTATTATTCTGAAGGCATTATGAAATACAGAAGAGTTAGAGACAGGAGGATATTTCTCGCTGAGTAGAGCATATCAGTGGTACTTTGTTAGAAAGAAGACAATATTTTAGGCAATATAGGCAAAGCCAAAATATATCTCTAATCTCATTTCAGGATGAGCATTCTGTATAAACACAATGGATTTGAGAATTTTGTAAATATCAGTGCATAATCTTTAGGTATCAATGCACAAAGTAAAATTTGATAATGCAAAAAAAATGACTAATAAGGTCATTAGGCACCCTCCGATGTCAGCCAAGTGGATTTAGTACATCATCCAGACTTACTTGATATTTATTTCAAAATGTATTGCAAAAGTTAAAGTTTAATATCTTTTTTAATCTGCTTTGTTTGTAATAAAGATTCAAAAGTTATCAGTTGCAAAGGAAAGAAATTCAATGTTTGGGTTAAACAAAATGTACCATTTCTGGGAAAATTGCTTTTTTCTTGTCTATTTTTTCTTGCTTCATACATCTGTGCTTTTGTACAATAAAAACCAGTTATCATGGCAACTGGAGAATCACATGTACTATCTCAGAGCTAAAATACTCTTTGAGAAATATTGTGTTCACTATTTGAATATGTATAATACTACATTTAGAAGAAAAATGTTTTGTAGATACCATTCATAACACTATACAGTACATTTTGTTTAAATTTTTTTCAATAAATCATGTATTGTCAGTTAAGCAATATACTTAATAGTAGCAATGAAAAAAATCATAATATAATAATAAAGAAGCTTAAAAGTTTAACTTTCTGAGCAAATCATATGACAACTGAATATCCTTTCCTTTCAATTGATTGTAAGTTTTTCTCATATATGTTCAAATTACAGTAAATATAGACATCAAGACATAATTAGAAACTAAAAAGGAAAAGGTTCAGAAACCCTACTATATATCATAAAATTACTGCTCATTTACCATTACTCTATTACTCAAGATTTTTTTATGTGGCAATTTTCATAAAGGAGACAGTTATGGATTTACTTAACCAAATTTCTAGGAATAGAATAACTGAGGGATAACTACATTGCAAATAAGAAACTTTCCTATTAATTTTTAATGTATTTTTAGATTTTCTCTATTCTCCCCTAATTCCTGCCTTTGATAAAGCAGGGTGCACAGCCATGCTGAGTTTCAAGGTTTACACCCTTTCTACTTTCAAACTAGACAGAGAAGGTAATTCCCGTTTGGAGGGAGAAACTATCTTTCAAGGAAGATCCAGGGTATGGTACTTTATCTTTGAATAATTTAGCCATAAAAACAAAACAAAACAAAACAAAAAGCTAGGAATTGGAAATGAAGGGTGGAATGACCATGACAGCTAGGAGAATTGCAATGTGATGGACAGCAAGGATCCTGACCCCAATATGTGTACACTCTCATTATGCAGAAAATAAACACTGAGTTCAACTTCATCTTCTCTGAATTAAGTAATTCCCATTGTACGAGAATATTATTTACACATATCATATTCAGTAAAGCCTGTGTATCTTTCATTCAAATTTTCTTTCTTTGCCAGGAAAGATATATTCCCCTGCTTTGCAGCAGTAGAACTTTTGCCTCTATCAGGATTTATATAGATTTTCTTTACCATACTGTAGGGATAACTTAATATTCTGACATTTCAAAATAGACACATAACCTGAGTGGGCCAAATAATAACGTGTGTCTTGCAAGGAGAACATCATAAATATATTAGCAGCCAGAAAATATAACCTAAGCTAAGGGTTTAGTTTTCTTCTCGTACCTTGTTCTAAACTCTTATAAATTATAAAAGATGTATACATTTGTAAATTGCAGCAACAAAAAGAAAATCAACCTCTACTGGTTACAAAAGTGGAGCCATTTGTTCATTGTCTTCACCTGTGTTTTCCTATTTTTTTTCTCCATTTTTCTTTTCTTTTCTTTTCTTCTTTTCTCCTCTCTCTTCTGGGTTGAAACATCAAACAAATTTCAGGGAAAATCTATTCATTACACAATGATTTCAACTGAAGATACACATAGGAATTAGACCCAGACAAGTTAAAGACACCAAATAATCTTGCTAACTAACATTTATAATTAAGATAATTATGTTTAAAGCTCTTTTTCACAAATAGTTAATATATGTAATTCCACAGATTAAAGTTGTGTACTTAAAACAAATCAAATGCTCTCATTGAGAACTATAGCTCAAGTCAAACAATTAGGAACATAAAAATTTACAATTGGGGGTGAAGGTGTGGAGAAATGAATAGATGGAGCACAGAGGAATTTTAGGGCATCAAAAATATTCTGTATAATGCTGTATTGGTTGATACATGTCACTGTATACTTTCAAACTGAGACAAAATCTACAGAACGTATAACATCAAGAGTGAATGCTAATGCAAACTATGAACTTTGGGTGGTTAGGATGTGTCAAGGTAGGTTCATCAATTGTAACAATGTAGCACTCGGGGTTGGGGGGTGGGTAATATTTGGGGAGGCTGTGCAAGTGTTGGGGGCAGGAACATACAGGAAATCTACACATCTTCCTCTCAATTTTGCTGTGAACTGCAATTGCTCTAATAATGTGTTTTGAAAAATCCAAACACTGTTACTATTAATAGTAAAAAGTATAAATCCTATTCACTTAACATGACTTTAGCAACATCATCACTATTGTGATTGTGATCAACAACATAATTTATATGTGTTGAGTGATTAGGTTCCACAGGGGTAGTTACTGTAATTACCCATGTTTCCCAGCTAAGGAATTAGTGCAGATGTTGGATGAGTTGCACTAGAACACAGAAAACATCTGCATGTCAAAGTCAAACAAAATTTTTCTGAGTGATACCTGTCTCTAAAAGGGGGAAGATAATTCAGGAGAATTTCAAAATCTATTTAATCCTAACTGAGCGGTAGAAGGGGATAAATTCCAAGTGAATCCTTAACCCACGAGAATGCAGGATAATACACTATTGCCCAATTCCAGCCCTCTGTACTCACTGATACACAGCTGGGCAATTTAAGCAATGCAATCACAAACTACTCTCTGCTTTTTTGCAGTGAAGATGCTGGTGATTCTCTCTCTCTCTCCCTTTTTTAAATGTAAAATGTTACCAGCGGACTTATTGTATATTCGCAGTTACTAATACCTCCCACCTCCAACTGTCCCTGACCCCCAACCCATTCCCTTCCATGCTGAAAAAGATGTCAAATTTTCTCTAAAAATTAAACTAAAGTAAATAAGAAATTTCTATGTTCTTAATCTAGAACAATACAGGCCTACACTATGTATGTGCTCCTACCAAGTGTTTTAGGTTGTATAAAAGTTGTCCTTGTTATTTAGAATCATTTTCATAATGTTTATACAATTGTCTTAATGCAAAAAACTCCAAAATTTTTGTGTGTTCAGTTTTATTCCCCAAAGCAGTTTTTATGTAACATTAATTCAAAGCAGTATTAAAAGCTTCCATGTTTAAAAGGGGAGGTAAGATGTTTGCAAAATTTTTGAGACATTAAAGAAAAGTAAATTATAGATTTATCAGACCCTTTACTATGTCAGCTCACTGTTAGTCCCAAGAAAAAAAATATGGAAGCTGTTGAATTTCACAACTTAAACCGGGAATGGATCTCCCTAGGCCCTTAATTTTTCTGGAAGGGTCTCCTACAGGACTGATATTTTTGGAAACATATTTTGGGAAACATGACACATGAAAATGTCAATATTATTCCCCAAACATATACTACACTTAAAATAATTTCGCTTTTGTTCATATAACACCTCCATACCTAAAATATTCCTCCATTCTCCTGATCTTCCAATTTTACCTGACAAATTTTTATCCATTCTTTACCACCAAGATCAAATATCACCTTTTCTATCAAATATTGTTTCTTTACTTCCCTAGGCAAAAAATAGTACTTAGCACATTTCAAATGTGTCTAATATGACTCTTATTTTTATAAAACTCTTCTCATCAAAAAATGACAACTCTAAGAGAAGAGAGAACATTTTTATCTGTGCTTATATTTTCATATTACTAGAGTAGATATTATTTTTAATATGAGGACTTTGCCTTCTTTATTTTGAAATCTTCTGTCCAGATCAGTATACCATACGAAGCTGTGGGGGATACGAAGATAAAATGCTGTAAGCTGGACAATTTGATCAAGGCTTAGGGACCGTTTAGGTAAGCAGTCAGAGATAAGAGTAAATAAGCTGATTGAGAACATATTTTAAAGTGCTTTAAATGCCTTAATAGTTGAGTATTTTCAATTTGCTAGGCAATAGGAAAGATTTCTGAGCAGGAAATAACCCAGCACGAAGCGGTATTTGGAGTGAGAGCTCTGGCGGCTGAATTTAGGAGAGACAGTGGTTGAGTAACTGATTAGAAAACTGATTGCAGCTATTAAAAAAAAAAAAAAAAAAAGTGAGAAGCAACGTTGGTCCAGACAAGTGTAACAATATTAGAAACGGAAAATAAGAATAAAATGTGATTTGATAGATATCTGAGGCACTTCATTGGTAAATTATGAAACTGGGTGAATGATCTAGGTGCTCAAGGAATGGGAGACATCAAAGATGACTTTGGTGTTTCTCAAGGGATTTTCTTGAAATTTAGTAGTACCTTGAGATAAAATTAGTAATCGGATTATTTTATTTCATGACACGCAGGAGAAAAAGGCCTTGATATGATGAGATAAAAGGAAAAGGAGAGACCTGTGGGTAGTAGAGGTTTATAGCCCCATGTGCACTGTAAACAATAGTGAAGAACATCTCATAGAATGACTCTTAACGATCTTTCTAGAAATAGCCCTGGCATATCCAGAAATAACTTGGAAACTAATGTAAAAGCAGAGATCATAATTAACACATTTCTGCTCAAATTTTTTACTTTTAATGTACGTATGCTATTGGATCTTAAATCAATGATTTATGTTTGTTTGACAACATAATTGTAAAATAATTAAAATGACAATAATGAAACAACAAGGCACTACTTTTGCCCAGTATAAATAATGTGAAATCTTACCATATACCTAATTTAAATGTAGAATATTTCATTTAATTAAGTCTAATTTTAAAATAATAAAAATTCAACCTATTTTTCTACCTTTAAGCACAGAGGCTGTGTGCATATGTATTCCTCAGATCACAGAAGAGAGGAACATATCCTCTACCCACTCTGTCACCAACCCTCAATTCTTCACTGAAAATAGACTGAAACCCAGATGTCATTGGAATCTGTTGGCTATTCTAAAGTAAGCACTCCTGCTCTGGTGCTTTGAAAAGCAGCTGTCAAATGCCCTTGCCCTATATACATGTATGTATAGTGTATACAAGAAGCCATAGGGCGTATATATTTAGAGCAACATGACATTGAATGTGCTGAATATCTCCTTTCCTGCTTTGGCCATGTCTAATGTGAGACATCACAGTATTTATGAAATTTCAGTCAGCTTTGTGAGAAGCACTCTCCTTTGTCACGTGTAGAAAGACTGAGATGGTCCTAAAAGCAAATTCGCGCTGAGTGTAAAAATCTCTCAGTGCCATCTTGTTTAAGACATGTAATGACTCCTGCTAGAGACCTTCAAAAAGGAAGGTTCATAGATAAATTTAATTTACCTCATTAATCAAAAGAAAAACTTCTATAATGTACCCAGAGTTCCTTTACTGGACTACTGTTATTTACCCTGTTTGCAAGTTTATAATTCTATGTACATATTCACACTTAGTTGTTTTTATTCTAGATCTTAAAATTTAAATATCGTATTTATGTCATAAAATGGGCATGCATTAATATTATTTTTTTTATAAACAATAGAAATGTATTTCTCACACTTCTGAATGCTGGGGAGTTCAAGACCAAAATGCCAATAAGTGTGGTGTCTGGTGAGGGCTACTGTCTGCCTTGTTGCTACATTCTCCGGAGGGATCAAATTCCATATCCTCACATGGTAGAAGGGATGGAAAGGATTGAACCAACTCCCTTGAGTCCTTCTGTAAAGGCTCTAATTCCATCCATGAGAGCTCTGCCTTATGACTTAATCACCTCGTAAAGCCCCACCTCTTAATACTATCACATGGGTAAATAAGTTTCAACATATGAACTTTGGGGGCACATTCAGACCACAGCAAACGACTTTTGTGTGGAGTGTCACCATCTAAGCACCTCCTGTGGACAGTTTCCTCTAACTCCAAAGTTAGTTTACAGTGAATACTATTGATGCCACCCCTCAGTGACTTCTTCCACATCCAGTGAGACACGGCTGTGCCCTCTCTGATGTGAACTGGATCTCAGCCATGAGTCAGGCATCTTTCTATACCTGCCATTTCCCCTATACATGCCATTCTTATATTCTTTTGTATATATACACTTTAAGCTCTAGGGTGCATGTGCACAACTTGCAGATTTGTTACATATGTATACATGTGCCATGTTGGTGTGCTGCACCCAACAACTCGTCATTTACATTAGATATTTCTCCTAATGCTTTCCCTCCCCCAGCCCTGCATGCCCCGACAGGCCCCAGTGTGTGATGTTCTCTGCCGTTTCCATGTGTTCTCATTGTTCAGCTCCCACCTATAAGTGAGAACATGCGGTGTTTGTTATTATTTTTGAGACAAAGTCTCGCTCTGTTGCCCAGGCTGGAGTACAGTGGCGGGATCTTGGCTCACTGCAATCTTTGCCGGCTGGGTTCAAGCAATTCTCCTGCCTCAACCTCCCGAGTAGCTGGGACTACAGGCATGCGGCACCACGCCAGGCTAATACTTTTGTATTTTCAGTAGAGACCGGGTTTCACCATGCTGGCCAGGCTGGTCTCGAACTCCCGACGTTGTGATCTGCCTGCCTCAGCCTCCCAAAGTGCTGGGATTACAGGGGTGAGCCATTGCGCCCAGCCAATCTGATTATTTCAAATTTATATTTTATAAAGAATGCTTCAGTGGTTGAAATAAATTCCAAACACAGAATTGATACATGATACTTACTGATACATGTTTTTAGAGCAGATCACAAGACTCTCAAAACCGTGTGAAAATCTGAGTCTATTTCATTCAAAATAAACTATCCTAAATTATTTATTTTGTTTTCTAGTTTCTTAGTTACAAAACACATTTTACCTGAATTTGTTTTCTCTTTTGTAGCTACTGTCTGCACAGATATACCAGTTACTCCCCAAATCCAGGCCTGGCATCATTTATTTTCTATGAGATTTTTCCCTAAGAACATAGCGTTTCCACTAAAAGAACAATAAGTATGTCCCACATTTGAATGTACTCCTCCAAGTGTCCTCCATCAGGACAAATGCTCAATTAATGATGAGTTAGTTGATCTTTCTCTCATTCTTCCCACACACCCCTCTTCAAATCATTTATCAAATCATGACCGTTTTCCTCCATGGGGTTTTACATAACTGTCTTTTGCTCTTTGAGGCCCACCCTCTTCTACTTTAATCAAAGTCACCATCAGATCATCCTAAAGCTATTGCAATTATCTGCTAATTGAATTCCCTCCCTCTAGACTTTTGGTAATTCAACCCATTGCATAATGGACTCCTGATTAATGTTCCTAAAATAGCATTTTGTTCATGTCAGACCCTGCTTGAAAATTAATACTGCATCTCTATAAAATAAAATTCTATTTTTAAATTTTCAAATGTAAGATCCTTACAAGCTGGCTGCTACCTTCTTTCATTCAAAACCAATTTACCGAGTTCCTAGTATATGCAAGTTACAATTCTTGGCACTAGTGACTTTTGTGGAGAAAACAAGACAAAGAACTTACCCTCATGGAGAGAATATGCCAAGAAAGCATTGCTGTTCAAGTTCAAACTTTATTTCTTTGACTCTACAGCAATGATCAGGCAATGCATACACAACTTTTTTTTTCACTGAGCAACTCCAATTCCACCCTGTTGTGATGCCTTCGTTTGAAAAGGGAAATATTCATTCCTCATCTTCCTGTTTATCTGGTGAGGAAAATTCTCTCCTAGAGCAAAGGTTTTAGAGAGGACCTCTATTTCCTCAACTTCTTACTGAGTGCTCATAAAAGGAAAAATGATTTAACCGATGAATTGGTCATATAGCGATACGTAGATTGATTTCTGCGGCTCAACTCTTTTTTTTTTTTTTTTTCTGGAGCAGCTTATTCTCAGGTTACAGTCCTCTTCTTTGCAATAACTAGCCTGTTCCTGAAAGAAATAAAGACCTATGTTTTCTCAGCTCTGGCTGTTATGAGCAGATGTACTTAATAAAATGTGTAGGCAGTGTCACATAGCCTGCTTGTGTCAGTACATCTTGTCTCCACGTGGTATCAAGTTTATAACTAGTACTTACATCTCACTCCTGTGTTCATTTCTCTATTGATTTCAGATTTCCCCTTCCTGCTTTCACACACACAATCATTAAAACTTTCTTTTCACAAATTTTTGTAGCATAATACAATATAGCCAAGTTACTTGTGTCAATTTTCTCATTACCAAAGGTAAGCAATATTGGTATCATTTAATAAGTTTTTTTTATGATTTGTCATCTATAGAATATTACATATAACCATATTTAATCCCTTAGGACTAAATTATACTTTGTACCTGGTATTTATATGTAATGATAAGATATTATAGCTTTATATTTTGTGGTTTAAGTGCCATAGAAATCAGTGGAAGGTACACAAGTAAGTCCAAAGTATCTGGAGATGCCTCATAAATGTAAGAAAACTGATTGTGGATTAGGTACATTTCAGATTTAAACAGACCATGGACGGAAGGCGGATAGTTTGGGATAAGAATATTAGTAGCTGGTAAGAATAAAATATGAAATAAGCAAAAGTAGCATAGTGAGTTTATGGTAGAAGTATGGAGACAGAAGAAGAATGAAGACTTCTTTCTGGGAATTAATGAAAAATTAGTTGGTGGCAATTTTCAAATTTTAAGTAGAAAAAATTAAGCACATTAATTTTAGACTGTGTGCCATAACACACTAATTTTAAATCGTGTGCCATAAAGACACAGTACTCATCTTATATCCCATGCTTTCTCATGCACGTCTTATTCCTTCATGATGTTATATTAAGTTCATATGACTAGTTATGATCAATGCACTGTGAACAAAAGTGACATA
This sequence comes from Chlorocebus sabaeus, assembly GCF_047675955.1. Taxonomy (NCBI): domain Eukaryota; kingdom Metazoa; phylum Chordata; class Mammalia; order Primates; family Cercopithecidae; genus Chlorocebus; species Chlorocebus sabaeus. Next base: position 23,045,859 of record NC_132925.1, on the reverse strand, counting down.
TGCCCTTTGTGGCCCAAGGTAGCTTAAGGTTTCTATGGCTGCTGTATTCCTATAGTTTTCTGTGTAGGGAACCAAGTGTTAAGACAGTGACATTAAATTGGAGAGCTATAGGTCCCTATATGTTCACCACATGGAGGAAAACTCTGGCCACTGACAATGGATAGTAAGTGAGTGAGAAACAAGCACTTGCTATGTTAAGCCACTGGGATTGGTTGCAATGCCTAATGCCACCTAAATATAACAAATATAAATTGATTGAAAATGAACCAGGAATCATGATAGATCAAATTTGATATTATTCAGATGATTCTCTCATCATAAATTAGCAATAATGGGTAGCATCTAACTCAAATTTAGATCTAGCTACTGTTTGAGTAACTCCCTTCCAGAAGGCTGAGTAGACATACAAGATGTTAATAAATCCTGCTAGCTAATTTTCCAATTAAATAAAGCCTCATGAAGGGTGAGGCAGTACCTAATTTCTCTTGTGAGAAATATTTACTGAGCACCTGGCTATGTTGTATTGGGGGTGTAGTAGGAATAGTCTACTGGGATGAATTAGATAATTTATCTGTACTTTAAGAGAATATGTGGTATTTGTATCAGTGACATAAAAACCTATAAAGAAAAGTTAGTATTAACAAAGTGGTGTTAATGAAACTTTTATTTGTGTTTTTCAAAAAAAAAAAAAAAACATATCAGAGATGGTGGGATTTCAGTTAGTCATTAAAGGAGAGATAATGGGGTTTTTGAAGAAAAGTAGGAAGAGTGGCAAAAATAAAAAGCAAAAGTAGATACGTGAGATTCATTTCAAAGAACTGCGATTAGAACAATCTGACTGGCATGTATAATTGCTATGAAGTAGTAGAAAGATCAATTACTTAAGTGAGATTTTGAGGGCAGAATTCGAGAAATATTAGAAGTTAGAAGTTTTTTTAGGTATAAAGATATAAAATATTCTGAAGCAGGGAGTTACATGTGATATTACTCTAGATTCTTTCTTACAAACTGTAGGAAATGTTATTATAAAAATGTGTTATATAGCTCAGAACTGTGTAGGACCCTAAATTATGAATCTCTGGGTAGACTTCTGGGAACAAACCAGAAAATGCTGTAGAAGAGGTCTACAAGAAATCTAGCACTACCAGTTTTTGTATGGTTAACCTTTCTGGACCAGGAAATCAGCGTGAACTGTGTACACTGTTATTCATACATGTGTGACAATTATGTTCCAGAAACATCCCTGGCTGTCCTTGCTACCCCCAAACCCAAGTGCCTCCATTACCTTCTTAAATGCATTCTTGTCTGAATTGGACTTTTCTTACTTTTGAGTTAAAATGTTATACCAGGAAGTCTTGTTAGTGGATTCTGGGTCACCTGTCTATTCCCTGGCTGCACAGAAGTCTGGAAAAGCAATTTCCTGGCTCTATTTTGGGAAGCTGGTATTTACAGGTAGAAAAAATCCTTAAACATAAGAAATATGTTCAAAAGGCCTTAAGAATTAATTTTACAAGTGTCCCCTATGTATGTTCTTAGCTGTGCTTTTATTTTATTTTATTATTTTATTTTATTTTATTATTTTATTTTATTTTATTTCATTTTTTGAAATGAAGTCTCACTCTGTTGGCCAGGCTGAAGCATGCCTCCTGGGTTCAAGCAATTCTTCCACCTCAACCTCCTGAGTAGCTGGGATTACAGGTGTGCGCCACCACACCCAGCTGATTTTTGTATTTTTAGTAGAGACATTGTTTCACCATGTTGGCCAGGCTGTTCTTAAACTCCTGGCCTCAAATGGACTGCCTGCTCAGCCTCCCAAAGTGTTGGGATTATAGGCGTGAGCCATGGTGCCCAATTAATCTGGAGATGAATGAACAATGAGGAAAAAGAGACAAAAATGTATATTAGTTAAGAGACTATGGCACTAAAAAGCAACATGATCCTAAAGATAGCTCCTGAGAGAAAGTAATAAATGATGCTAAATAAAGGAAAATATATAAGGCTTAATTAATTATATAATAGCATAATAATTAAATATATAAGGCTCTTGGGCACTGATTGAACTATAGGATGGGACAAAAAATAATCCAGTGTCCATATCCATGAAAGTTTGACCCTGTGTATATGAAAGATGATAGTACTAGGAAAGTTAATAGGAAATGTAGGAGAGGGAGTAAATTTGGAAGACGAAGTGATGATTTGAGTTTCAAATACATTGAGAAGGAGATGAACTCACACAGCAAAATTACAAAATCAGAAAATTCAAAAAAATTGCAAAAACCTAAAGCCATTGTTTTGCTTCAAAGAGTTTCTAAAATATCTAGTTTAAAGAGACTGAAAAAGCAGGATGTTACTTAGTTTTAGCTGGGTAAATAAAAGTCTCATTTAATTACTCGAGTTGGAGAAATTCACTATAGTGTTATGTTAATGTAATATTCTCTAATTCCACTGTAGCAAAAGAGAGGAAATTAATTCCTTAGAAAGATTATGAGGTCTGTTAGGCATTGGGATGAACTCTGAAAGACTGGAATGTCCTCTGAACATCTCTAAATAGGATAGCACTTCTGCCTCTCTAGTTTTATTTAGAAGTAATGCAAGTTGAAGTCAAAGGGTAAGAGACAGTGATCTAAGTGAGTTTTTAAAACCATCTGCAGTATTGTAGTTCTATAGTTTTTTTTAAAAATCGCCCAATTTTCATGAAATTGCAGGTGTAGCATATGAAAGCCATTTCCTTCCTTAATGTGTAAGAAGTTCTCATGATTGCTTTAGAAAACTCTCCTTCAAACCACAATTTCTTAATAAAACATGATGTTAAGTAGTCTCCAAGAGTAAGAGAGAAAATTCTGTTTCCTACTATTTTACATGAAATTTTTTTTGCAATGATCATGGATTTCTCAATCATAATGACCCCAAAGTAACAATAAAAAAACTGCTCTTTTATCGACTCTTAGAAAAATGACTCCTTAAGTTCAATACTGTCCTCAATTTAAATTCACCAGTGACCTGCTTAATTACATAAGATGCAGTTATTGTAGGCATTATCCTTGGTTAACCAAGAACAGACAGAGGAGAAAAATATATATATTCTTTGAAACAGTTGTGTTCTAGTAATTTGGAAATGTTTATGTCACTAATTTTGAGGAGTACAAAGATGTAAATAGTTAATAGTGAATTTAAAGATCTGTCATTGCCAAAACTAGGGCAGTAATATACATATTGTTTTAAAAGTAAAAAGTGACTAAGATACTTTGTATTTCTGAAAAGAAAATAAGTAATTACATATTTGAAGGCTTCTGAGACAAAATTCCCCAGGAGATACATGTATTTAAAGAAGACTAACTGACAGACAACTATTCTCCAAAACCAGCTGAATAAATCAGCTCAGTAAAGACTCATAGGAATAGAAACTTTAATTTGTGGAGCTAATGTGTCTGCAAGTCCTAAATTGGTCAGGTTAGCTTAATTGAAATGGTGACTGTGAAAGTTTGTTTGTTTTAACAGACTCCAAGTATTAAGATTTGCTGAGTATAAACTTGTAAGTTAAAGGGGAGCTAATAATTAGCTCTTATTCTCTGTAGAATCAGGATCCATAGTTTAAAAATGATTTGGGAACAAGACGAGTAGGAAGAAAGTGTTGATTTGTAAGAAAAAAAAAAAACTATTTTTTTCAAATAATGAATTAAATTCAATCACACATTGACAACACTGATTTTTGTAAAATACCTTGGTGCTTGACTGAATATTATTAATTTGCCATATTGTCAACCCAAATGGCCCCTAAGAGTAAAGCAGGTGCTCAGGACAGCCTCATGTCTTCTGAAGATGACTAGGAACCATTTAATTGGCATCAATAGTAATATAGTCATTCTCTTTGTTGAAATCACATTGAAATATTTATTGAGCACCAACTCGATGCAGGGCATCCTACCAAGAGGTGAGCAGCTGCAGCCTCACTGACATGTGTAGGAGAACTCACCTCCTAAAGGTGGCCATACTGCATGTGGCAAGAATTGCATGTCACAAGATTTTTGCACCCAAGCCTACCTTTCTCAGCTCATGGAAATAATCTCATGCAAAGACAGATTTAATACTTGCTAACAGTTCCTGTTTCTAATATTTGGATGAGCCTATCATCCAAACATTAGATATGGTTCTGATTTGTGTGCAGCTGCTTTCATTTCACAGTTAATGTCAGTGTGAGTCTGGGCATTTTTCTTTTAATTGATCTGATCATTTAGACTCTGTGGTAGACAGAATAATTCCACATAATTCCCCATCCCCAATCACAAAAATGTGCATATCCTAATCACCAGAACCTATGGCTATTTTACCTTATGTGTCAAAAAGATACTTTGTAGATTTAATGAAGCTAAGGGTTTTGAGATAAAGAGATTATTCTGGATTATCTCCTTGTTCCCAGTGTATTCCTATGGTATTTATAATAGTGTGGAAAGAGGGTAAAGGTCAGAAAAAGGAGATGTGAAGATGACTCAAGATTGGAGTGCTGGCTTTGAAGATGAAGAGGTGGCCTGCCCCTCCACACCTGTGGGCGTTTCTCGTTAGGTGGAATGAGAGACTTGAGAAAAGAAATGAGACACAGAGACAAAGTATAGAGAAAGAAAAAGTGGGTCCAGGGGATGGGCGCTCAGCTTACAGAGGACCCATGCCAGCACCGGTCTCTGAGTTCCCTTAGTATTTATTGGTAATTATCTTTACCATCTTAAAGATAAGGGAGTGGCAGGACAATAGGATCATCGAAGGGAGAAAATTAGCAGTAAGACATATGGACAAAGATCTCTGTGACGTGAATAAGTTCAAAGGAAAATGCTGTGCCTTGATATGCATATGTAAACATCTCCACAAACCTCTTAGCAGCATTGCGCCAGGAAGTCCCGCCTTATGCCATAAGGCGGTTTTCTCCTATCTCAGTAAACAGAGCACACAATCGGGTTTTACACCGAGATGTTCCATTGCCCAGGGACGGGCAGGATTTTTAACCAGCAAACTGCCTTCAGGCACTTGTTTAACAAAGACACATCCTACACAGCCCAAAATCCATTAAACCTTGAGTCACCACAGCACATGTCTCTTGCAAGGTCAAGGTTGGGGGTAGGGTCACAGATTAACAGCATCTCAAATACAGAACAAAATGGAGTCTCTTATGTCTACTTCTTTCTATATAGACACAGTAAGAGGCTGATCTCTCTTTCTTTTCCCCACAGAAGATGAAAGGATCCAGGAGCCAAGAAATACGGGTGGGCTTTAGAAACCGGGAAGACAAAGAAATGAATTCTTCTCTAAATCCAAAGGACCACAAACCTGTGAATGCATTCGATGTGTCTTCTGCTCTGCAGAAATGTAAGAAAATAACTTTGCAGTATTTTAAGCCACTAAATTTGTGGTAATATATTACAACTGTAATAAGAAATTAATACAGCTTTCATCAAATAGCAGATGAAGGAATCTTTTTAATTTAGTTTTCAAAATAAAAGTTATATAAAATAAAATCACAAATATAGGTAACATTGTGAAACAGTTATCAAAATCAAGCTAATTAGCATGTTCATCACCTTACATAGGGGTGTGTGTGTGTGTGTGTGTGTGTGTGTGGTGAGAATACTTAAGATCTACTCTTAACAAATTTCAAGTATGCAATAACTTATTATTAACTATTGACACCACACTGTACATTAGGTCTCTAGAACATATTCACCTTATTGAAAAGTTTTTACCCATTGACTAACACTTTACCATTTCCTCTTTCCTCTTTTCCTTGGTAATCATCCTCCTAACTCTCTGTTTCTATGAGCATATATCAAAACACTACTTTGCATAACTTAAATATGTATAGTTTTATGTGTCAATCGTACCTCAATAAATCTGGGAAAATTACAGACGTTAAGTCATATTAGTTTGATAGGTTTTAACAATTGTATATTCCACATAACCACCACGAGAATTAAGGTATAGATTTTTGCCATCATCCCATTTGTCTTTTCTGATCACAGACTCAACACAGTTCTGCAAACCATAGGCATGTCTATTGAAACAGGCAGTTATATCAGTAAAGGGAAGTAAAAACAAGACACATCTTAAGTTACACAAATATCAATGAATGACTATTAGTATCCAATGACAAAAAATAGCCTTCTTGAGCAGACCCTACTAGTAAGCTACCAGATGTTCATTATCTCCTTTCTTTTTTAGCAATTTTGTAATGAGTAACATTCAGGTTGAAAAGTTATGTTTTCTGGTATTCTGTGCAGGTAAGGTTGGCTACCTGATAAAATTTGGGTCCTTGGGATGTAAATAAAAATTTGTCTGAACTTTTTTTCTCTGTATTTTTTCCTCTCTCAATTTGGTCATAATCCTTCTGCTGGATTGTTTCTTCTTTTAATTGACTGGAAGGAAAGCATTATTGCTACAGTTGGAGCAGCCATTTATTTGGGGAGAATAGCTGAAGGGCTGAGACTACCACTGTAACCTCATCCTGTTCATCCTTGAGCTGATTACTTTACTACAAGGTATCTTTATTTTCAGCTTTCTTGTTAAACACGAGAAATAAACCCTTTGTTAGTTACTAAGCGTCAAATCCTAGTCTTAGCTAATATACTTGCCTAAAGATATTTATAATCTTTAAACATGCTAGAACCAAAGTCACAAAATAACTAACAATAAAATAAAATATCTCAGGCTGAGTTTACATTGAGTGGTTCTGATATTAACTGCCACAGATTCATACAGTTCTAGTTATGAAGGAAAATCTCATACAGAATTGAAACTGGAGCTAGGCACCTAACTTGAAAATAAAAGAGTAAAACACATAAACTGAGAGGGAAAAAAAAAAAAGATGGCATTCAGTACCACGAAGGTGGCATGGACAAGACTGTGGACAAAGGTATTCTATAGCTATGCTTGGAAACACAGACAATAGGGATTTTGACTTTGAAAGTGTGGTGTATTAACATTGCCCTATATATATTTTCTAATCACTGGAAACTTTACATTTTTAACACTGCCCTATAATATTTTTTATTCAATATTTGTTTTATTCTAGTAATTTCGTACAAGCAATATATTTGTTCAATAGGTTTTCTGAGTTCTAGACATGTCCTTGAAACACAGATGATAATCAGTTTTTGTTGAATAAATTAATACATGTATTTGGAGCAGTGATAAGAGATAAAAATGAAGAAATAACATGTTATGTAATTGTGGAGATCCTCAACACAAGATATTTTAAGGGCAAAAATATTTTTTGAGCTAGAACTTGAAAAAAATGTAGTGGCATTTTTCAAAATTAAATTATCACTGGTTCAATAATACATCAAAGAGAAAAGAACGTATCCCTAGTTAGAAAATCTATAGAATCTACTAAGATAGAAATGAATGTGCCCTGAATTAGGACAATGAAATAAAGAATCTAAACAAGGAGGCAAAGGAAAACATTTAATAATGAAAGATCCACAAAATAATAAACGTATATATGCAGAGAAATATCAGATTTTTTCAATATTACAATTAGAGAAACGGAGTAAATAATACCATCTTTTTCAGAAACAGGTAATTTGGTTCGAGCTGAATGAAATATGTGTGGCTTTGTATATGCTGAGTTTGTGAGATTGAAGATGAAGGTGTTGAGGGGAAGTGATCAGCAGGTTTGTAGATGTGAAAATGAGATTTACAGAAAGGTAAACTTGAATAATTTTTAGCTAAAGAAGTTTAACTACTAATGAACTATTAGAAAAGAACTGATCAAAAACAGAGCTTTATGGTCTTATGACATTGGAATATGATCTCTCTAATGAGATTTTAGTAAAAGAGCTCATTTGGAGTGACTGAGAAGGAACTGATAGCTAAAAGGGGAAATGTAATCGAAGAGTTTCAAATAAAAAAGATAACCAATTTAAAAAAGGCCATAGAGAGATTAAAAAAAAAAAAAAACTAGTTGTTCAAAGAACTCTGATTTCACTAATAAAAGAGGATTTTTTGTTGTTGTTGTTAAAGAAAGAAATGTCAGTAATAGTGTGCGAGAATAAGTGGTTCTTGAAGAAATGAAAGTGGTAAACAGAGGTTATTCTTTGATGATTTGGGTAGTAAAAATAGAGAACCATGTGAGATGGTATCTTGAAGCCATGTTTGTATTGAAAACTAAAAAATGTCTGAGAACTTACTGTATTTTCTAGAAAATAATTTAGCCTGCTACAAATTCATGAATGCTGACACAAGATACAGACTGCTGGGTGAGAAACAGAGAATGTTACTACTCAGAGCAATAGCTTTGCATCTGTGGATTATCAATATCAGCACCAGTACCTAGGGTCCTAATGCTAGGTGATTTGCATGCACATATATTAAGTTTAATTACAGAGAAAGAGTCAAGAGTTCAGGTAACCCATTTATAATTGTCCATAAGCTTGTCTGAGCTTTGTGATGATTGAAGACATTATCATTATAACACTGCACATTAAAGAAACTTGCTCCTTGTTCCAAAGGAAGATGCTATCTCTCTCTTTTCAAAGCTGCTTGTTATTTAAAAAAAAAAAAAAATCATTGAAAAGATAGTTCAGAAGAAAGTCAATCAATGGCTGGGCTTGCAAGACATGCAGAAATATGAAAGATCCATGAAGAATTCTCTCTCAATAATTAGTTTGGAACATAAATATTTAATATATGAGAAACTTTGGAATATTTGTTAGCAGAAAGGTAAAATCTCTAGAGAAAACTTTTATTGATATTGGAGGACAGAGAAATAAAAGACCTTAAGCAAGTGACTTAGATTACCATTAAGCAGATATGAAAGTAACATTGCCAGAAATTGGTAGATTTGGTGATACTTTAGTTTGAAGGGAAAAATATCGAAGAGCCATGTCAATATTTATAGAAAATTAAGAACTGAAGCAATTTTCTGTGACTAAGTAGATGTGGAGAAGATAAGATTTTAATAGGCATATATCACAGCCTAAAATATTACCTGAACTACGAAACAAAGAAAAAAATAGGTTTGTGGACATGCTGCAAACTCAGCAGCAATAAATCCTGTTTATAGAGTATTGTCGAATTTAAGCATAAGGATGTGTATTACTTTCTTGAATTCTCTCAGACAGGTTTGTGAGTAAACATGGGTTTCACCAGTAGTGAAACTTGAAACTGAGAACTATATGATGAAATGTATTTAGCTACTGAGTCGCAGGAATAGAAGAAAGATACTTAAACATGAAAAACCACAATTCAACCTCAGGGAGATTACAAAACAGAATTTAACTGTTAACATCTTTATGTTTTGACAATCATCTAGTTTTAGGTTTATTTAAAGGAGAATATGTAAAATGGACTGATCAAGTTATTCTACTCTGGGCACTTATAGCCCAGTAGTTCAATTGTGTGGTCACTTGGATTAAAGTATCTCTGTTGCCTATATTACCGAATTTGTTTTTCCTTTAATTAGAAATTCAAGCAAATTGAAATGATTTGGAAAAACTAATCATGTTATATATAAACTTAAAAGGTGATTTACTAAGCAGTTAAGTTAAACTTCTCAACTAATCATTGACACATTCAATTATGAAGTGAGCTTTAACAATTGTGTTCTTCTCATCAGTGTGTAAGTAAGAGATCATTAATGTCCCATTTCCATTTGTTCTTGGCAATTTAAGCAGTTTATATACCCACAGATCATGACAGAGGGATCCTATAAACGTCTCCTGCAGAGAATAGCTCCTATATCTGTTATCCTCCGCGTGGTTTTGGGGGAAATCCCAGCTTACCACCATATAAGCTGTGTTCTTAGATGCTGGACCCTGTCTTTCTGCCCTATCATAGTCTCAAGACCACAAGTTCTAACACCAATACTTTCTTTGAATTACTAGTACCATTCCCATTTGTTCCTTCATTGTTCTGCAATTCAAGATCATTCAGCACTTCCAGTGGAAAAAAAAAAAAAAAATCCATGCTTATTTATCTAGAGTTTGTTCATTATGTTCCCAGTTTTTTCCTTGTATTGCATACGTTTAGATCCATATTCAGAAACCTCTACTCATTTTAAATCCTACTGCAAGTAATCATTCGTGTCTTGCATATTTATGATGTAATACTATAGCACAGTTTCAAAAGCTTTTTAATTTATTCAATAATTCTTTCCAAGGTTTTGTTGCTCTTGCTGCAATTTCTCAAAAATACATTTTGTTTTTGCAAAATAGTCTTTATACTCTATATATTTCAATATTCACATACTTCATTGTTCTGTGCTTTGTGCATTTCTATATATCTATGAATGGGTTTCTCTCTTTCTCCAGCCCTCCCTCTTTCTCCCTTTTTCTTTTACTTGCTCCTTCACTGATTGTCTACTACCAAGATGTCAGCATTTATATCATCTACCTTGAAGGCTCCACACTTTCTTATCTACTGTCCTTTGATTCTTTCATATTATTATCATTTTTATTGCACTTATTCGGGATGAAAACAACTACTAATTTTACCTTGAAATATGTTTTGAAACTGAAAGAAAAAGGCTAGCTCCCAAGCAAACCAAACCTCTGAAATAATGTAAGCACTCTGTCTCTGTGGTGTGCATTTGTTTCTAGACTTTATTTAGACACTCTAGCAACCACACACAATTTTACTTCAAAGATATTGGACTACCTCTCCACAGATTTACAAAACATGTGCTTTGACCAGGAGGTGACACTATAAACATTTACCAACCAATGTGGCACAGGGATTGGACAATACAGAGAAACTGCAGCTGAAGTCTGAAGCTGAGTTTTATGGGCTGCTTACTTTGACACCAATTAGTCCAGCTGTTACTTAGGGTGAGAATAGGAAACAGGACCTTGGTAGTTAGGGAGACAAATTGATGCCATGGATGGTTTCTGGCAAACTGGGTCAGACTAATTTCCATATTATAACAGTGAAGGCCATGCCAATGCACTCTGGCTAAATATTAGCCATACCATAACCCCTTGCTACTTTCTTTTATTTTCTTTTTTTCTGAGATGGAGTCTCGCTCTGTCACCCAGGATGGAGTGCAGTGGCGTGACCTTGGCTCACTGCAACCTCCACCTTCCAGGTTCAACTTATTCTCCTACCTCAGCCTCCCGAATAGCTGGGACTACAGGCGTACACCACCACGCTTGGCTAATTTTTGTATTTTTAGTGGAGACAGGGTTTCACCGTGTTGGCCAGGAGTTCTCCACCTCATAATCCGCCCACCTCGGCCTCCCAAAGTGCTAGGATTACAGGTGTGAGCCACTGTGCCTGGCCACTACTTTTTATCAGTAAAAAATTCCAAAATAAATCCATTTAGTATTGTCTACAAATTTACAACTTAAAATCCACCTGGACCTTTTGTTAATAGTTTAATACAGGGATCAGACTTCTGCCCGTCTAGATCAAAATCTCTAGAGGAGAAGTCTGGACAGTTACACATTTCACAATCACAGCAGGCGATATTTATTACTAGGGAAGTTCAGAAAAGAGTGACTTTATGTGATCCTCACTACAGCTTTATAAATTGGACAGTACAGAAATTACGACGCCTATTTCCAAAAGAGAAATTGAAACACATCCAGATTTCATAAGTTGTATAATAATAAGAACCAGGTCTTCTGTTTCTAATTACAATAGTCTTCTGATTACTAGATCAGATTATTTCCTTGGACTGAAAATCTACAAAAACTAGTAGCTTTTCTCTTCAAACTTTATTTTTGTGTGTTTATTTGTTTTTTTCTCAATGCCATATTTTTATTCTAGAAAATCACCTATTTGAAAATCATTTAGCATTCTTTGTATTTGTGCTCTTTTCAAAAGTAAATATAAAATATGAGCTTCATTAGCAAAATATTAGGAATAATTTTTATCATTGAGGTTCTTTTGTAAATGAAAATTAATACAAAATAGAAAAATTTTAATTCATCTAAAATACACATGAATTTAAAAGTAAAATGAAAATAATATTGAAAAATAATGGCTGTTTATCATCTCTCTTTTCATCACTTATCTGTGCTACAGAGTACTGTTTTTGATGGTGGACTTTTTAGAAGTTTAGAAACTTTTTATAAAGAATTTGTTAGCCTGTTTGTAAATGACTTGTTTTATTTTCTTGCTTGAGTTTATTATATATTGTTTTCAATCAGTAGAAGACTAGTAGGTATCGCAGGTATCAAATATATACAGAGGACAATGGACAACATTAGCTGTATGAGTTCAGTTAATGAATAGTTAATGAATTATTGAAACTGGGCAATGCAATACAAAATCTGAAAGTTGTGGCATGTCATGCATTGAAAAATCTGAAGGTGGTGACATGTCACTCACTTCTAAGCCATCTGCTAGAGAATTCAGTCCAAGTCACTTTGCCAATTAAAAAAAATATTGTCAGGCCCATGAGTAACCAACTGGAAAGACAGGCATTGCACTAGACTGTTCTGAACTTTCAGATGAAAAATGTTTTTATATTGACTAGGACATCAATGGAAAACTGGATAAGTAGATATATCAATGTGACTGTTAAACTCAAATGTTGAAAATTAGGAATCCATCATTAGATGGATCATTTTGTCTCAAAAGAAAGAATTTAGATTTGGGCCAAATCATATGAGGTTGTTTCTGAGGACTTCATCCTTCACTTAGACATGAAAGGTGTTTGAATGGCTAAACAAATTGAGCAATTTGCTGAATATTTCAGAGATTGTTGAAAGATAAAGTTAGATAAGGTCATGATGCTAGAGCAATTGAGAATTGTACTTTTTATTTGTCTTATGTGGACACTCAATCCAGTTTTCTTCAAAATGAGTTCATTGAATCACATATTAAAATTATTACAAGGTTTGTCATAAATGCATATTCCTGAGCTTCTCTTAAAAAATGTTAACTAAGTGCTATCTCCACATTGATTATGAGCGTTCAGGATGATTCACATGAACACTGAGATTTTAGACCCATTGCTTTGTATTTATTGAATTAGGTGTTTTTCTATAGGACCATGTCCTAAATATTTATAGACAAGGTTCATACTTCTATAAATATTCAAATTTACTATGTGATTTGAAGAGAATTGGAAGAATTTCTACTCAAAAGACAAGGCTACTATAAATTCACCACCAAACCTGAAACTCATTTTGTAAGATTTATTTCCTCAGATTAAATCAAACTGTATTTATACATCCTCTTTGACTGAGGCTTCTCTTAAAGGTAAGTAAATATTAATAAACATGATAGGAATAATTTTAACACTCTGCTAAAAGTTGTTTATTAGAAATCTCCCCTCCATAGGTGCCTGAGAGCAAGGAATCAGGGAGTGAATGTTTTGATGAGAAGACAGAACACAGTAGTATATTTTTTACCTATACTGTACTTACATTTTGCCTTTTATTGTAATCAGCTATGTGTACATGTGTAATCTGACCTTCTGGCTCATAATTTCTTAAAAGTCAGGGGATGTTTTCTTCATCTTTCTATCTCCAGGGCTCCAGGGCCTGCTGGAGTGTTTGACACATCATGATTTATTATCTGAATAATAGAATCTTTATATCTTAAGGGAAAAAACATGGCTTAATGTTTGGGGAAAACCAAGCTACTGAGATATTATGGTAGGCTACCTTAAAAGAGAAGCCAAGAAAATCAAAAGGTGAGAGGAAAAATAGAGGAAAACATAAGATGCATTTAGATGTTTTTAAAATTTTGTCAGAATTAACGATTCATTCAAGAATATAAGCTTTACCTCTGTATCTGATTATTTTAAATAAATATACAAAATATATGTATGTGTGATATACATATAAAATATACACATGTGTACGTGTTATTAATAACTGCACAATTCTCCTCTATATTAAATTTAACTAAGTGATTGCTTTGTTTAGTGGTAGCTTTATAAAACATGCATATATTTTATTTTTAACTAAATTAAGCATTTATTGAATAGCTATTCAACAATCCATCATTGTTTGCAAAACACTAAGGTAAATCTGGAGAATTTTGGAATTAAACAAGTTATTTCTTAGGAGGTCACACCATCTATTTGAGAATTGACTGGAAATCATAAACTGGTTTTGTAGATTAAGATTAATCAAGTAGTTACCAAGAGTCTATATTGGTAAAGAATTTTGTTGACCAGAGGATGAGCATGAAAATAGTAGTTACCTAACTGAACTCACAGGTGTATTATGATGTTGAAAAAAGCAATATGCATTAGGATATTTTGTATACATTAAAGCATATTCACATTTTATAATCAATGCCAAATATTAAAATTATAGCATTAAGGGTTTTGGGGGGTTCTTGAGAAAAGTTTGTAAGTAGCTTCACAATTTAATATTCATATTTCTTATTCAGTAATATTTTAGTTGCTGTCTTCTGGATAGGCACACTAGGGGAGCAAAAAAAGTGACGTAAGATCCAAACAATTGAAAAGATCAGATATCGAACTTTAAGATTTTTGTATGTGTGATGCATCTCTGTTCACAGTTATTTGCAATTGCCCTATTCCAATTCTGTTGCTAAATGTCTAAAAAGAAATTACTGATTTCTTTTTTCCTTAAGTTCACATCTTTTAATATGTGACTAGTAGGAAATGAAAAATGTTTAAATACTACAGATTTCAAATGTTTTCATAAAATCTGGAAATTCAGATTCTGGTAATACAAGCATATTATCCTTTTTTTGCTTTGATTGATGTAGTGATACCATGACTGCTATCACTAAAAATTTTGCTCACTAATTAATTATTGTGGTAAGCTGAAAAATGATATCCCCAAAGGACATTAGTATATCCATATCCTAATTCCTAGAATGTGTGAATGTGTTATCTTCCAATGCAAAAGAGGCTTTACAGGTATGATTAGTTCAGAAGTTTGAGATGGAGAGATTATTCTGGATTATCCAAGTAAGACCAGTGTAATCACAGGAGTCCTTTTAAGAAACAAGTAAGAAAGGCATGATTAAAAGAAGGGATATGATGACAGAAGCAAAGGCTGAAATGACTCAACTGCTTACTGGGTGCCACAAGCCAAGAAATCTGGGCACTATCTACTCGCTAAGGAAATGGATTATCCCCTAGAGTCTTGAGACAAAAGATACACTGATACCTTCATATTAGGACTTCTAACATCTAGAAATGTAAGACAAAAAAAAAAAAAAATAGGTTTTTTAAAGTCACTAAATTTTTCACAATTTGTTATAACAATGATAAATCTAATACAATCCTCAAATAGCCATAATCATAATTTCATTGAACAGCAAAAATAATGGAGAAAGCAAGCTGGTTAATTATGATTTTAGTCTATTGAGCCATAATGCTGGCATTTAAATCTCCCCTCCATGACTTACTAGATGTGTCACATTGACAAATATTTCCCTGTCTGTACAGTAGGAATAAAAATAGGACCTCTCTTATAGGATTTTTAAGAAGACTAAATGAGTTAATAAATTTAAAGCTGTTAGAATGGTGTATGTAGGTTCTCATAAAGTCTAAACTTCCATTAATCATTCTATTATCATTGTTATTAATGTTATGATCATCATTTGCCCAATTTTTAAATAAAATATCTGAATTTTACTCTATAGTGGCTACTTGATGGAGACAATATCAAAATATCTTTTACCAAATCTCTGACTTTGAGGAGCTTAAAATCATGAGAGAGAGGTAGAGGATGCACCTCGTATACTACAGGGTAGGGTAAAATATTGTGGATATCATCAATGTTTTTCTCTCTTCCCATCCTCCTGCTTCTGAGTCTGGTAAGTTTAAAGGGTGGCATATTGTGTATCTGTCTTTCACTGTACAAATGTTTCAATTGTAGTGCACTTTTGACCCAGTTATATAAGGACAATTTCCTTTAAATAAAAATATAAATTGTTTGAGGAGAAACAGGAGTGTTGGACTCTGCTATGTGTTGGATTGCTTTCCATAAATTCCTGCCATTATCACATTGCTTATCTATTGTCACATTCATTATCTGATAGACATAAGCTCAGTTTTAGTTCTTAGTAAAAAATAAAAACAAAACAAACAACAACTGTAGAAACTATGTTTTATACTTGTGGTAGACCACCTATTCTGGTAATAGCTCTCATACTTTTTTTGAATTATAAAATAACAACTTAGGACTATAGATAAAGTCTTAGATACGAAACAAGAAAATAATAACAATTTTTGAGTCCATGTAGCAATTTTTCTCCAAAATTAAATTTCACCACCCTTTGATGGATTAAACAGCTACCATTTTCAGATGCCATCTAGAGGATAAAGAAGATTGAATGTTGAATGATCCTTCATCAAAAAAAAAAAAAAAAAAAGAG
Source organism: Chlorocebus sabaeus (assembly GCF_047675955.1). NCBI lineage: Eukaryota > Metazoa > Chordata > Mammalia > Primates > Cercopithecidae > Chlorocebus > Chlorocebus sabaeus. The sequence goes on along the minus strand of NC_132925.1, from coordinate 23,029,563 downwards.
AGAGAAGAAAAGAAAGAAAAAGCATCACCATCAGAAAAACATATTTAGCAAGTGCTTTTTGTTGTTTTGTTTTGATTTGTTTTACATGCAGGTTGTAGTTTTTGAGTGCCAACAAAAAATATAGTTTTAAAATTGGACTCAATTTGTGTATTTGTGAATGAACAGCTAAATGTAGGCATCTTCACCAAAATACGGTGCTGGGATATGGGCATCTCAGCCATTCTCGTGCCGCTGTCCGTTAGCCACCAATCAACAACTTAGGAGTCACAAATTCAAATAAGTTAACTTATCATTGGCTGGAAAAAAAAAGTTATTAAACTGCTTTTGTTTGAAGTTAATGAATGAGCATGAATTAGAAATAACAAAGTGAGCCAAAATATTAAGATAATCCTATGAAAGGGAAAGACCATAAGAATTTTAGAAATTTTAACTTGTGTTCTTAGCTGTGTCAGGTTCTAAGATAACCATTCAAATAAAGCTTATACTTACTTTTACATATCTAGAGTGAATATGCTGGATGCATCTCAGAGTCAACGACTTTTTTAAGATTTTTAAAATAACTTTTGTGGGTACATAGAAGGTGGATGTATTTATGGAGTATGTGAGATATTTTAATACAGCCACGCAATGCATAATAATCATATTGTGGAAAATTGGGTATCCAAGCCCTCAGGGATTTATCTTTTGTATTACAAAATATCTATTTATAATCTTTTAGTTATTTTAAAATGTACAATTAAATTATAATTGACTATAGTAACCCTGTTGTGCTTTCAAATACTAGGTATTATTCATTTTTTCCAGCTATTTTTTTGTACCCATGAAACATCCCCACTCTCCTCTCCCTCCCCCAACTTTCCTTCCCAGCCTTTGATAACCATCCTTCTATTTTCTGTCTCCACAAGTCAAATCATTTTGATTTTTAGATCCTACAAATAAGTGAGAATATGCAATGTTTGTCTTTCTGTAGCTGCCTTATTTCACTTAACATAATGATCTCTGGTTCCAACTATGTTGTCGCAAATAACAGAATATTACTCTTTTTTATGGCTGAATAGCAGACCATGGTGCACAACTAAGATATTTTCTTTAACCATTCAACTGCTGATGGACACCTGGGTTGATTTTAAATCTTGGATACTGTGAACAATGCTACAGTGAACATGAGAGTGCAGGTATTTCTTCAATACATTGATTTCCTTTCTTTTAAGCATATACCTAGTAGTGAGATTTCTGAATCATATGAAAGTCCTATTTTTAGTTTTTTGAGGAACCTGCCTCCAAACTGTTTAACATAGTGCTTGTACTAATTTAGATTACCACCAACAGTGTTTGAGGGTTCCCTGTCTTCCACACATCCTTACAAGCATTTGTTATTGCCTGATTTTGGATAAAGATATTTTAACTGGGATGAGATTACATCACATTGTAGTTATGATTTGCATTTATCAGATTATCAATGATGCTAAGCAACTTTTCATATGTGTGTTTGCCATTTGTGTGTCTTCCTTTGAGAAATATCTATTCAAAGTTTTGCTTATTTTTTGATCAGATTATTAGATTTTTTCCTCTAGAGTTGTTTGAGCTCCTTGCATATTCTGATTTTTAATCCCTTGTCAGAAAGGTAGTTTGCAAATATCTTCTCCTATTCTGTGGGTTACCTCTTTATTGCATTAATTTCCTTTGCTGCACAGAAGCTTTTTAACTAGACATAATCTCATTTGTTCCTTCTTGCTTTGGTTGCCTGTGCTTGTTGGGTATTGCTCAAGAAACTTTTGCCCAGAACAATGTCCTGGAAAGTTCCCCCAAAGTTTACTTCTAGTAGTTTCCTAGTTTGAGGCATTAGATATAAGTATTTAATCCATTTTGATTTGATTTTTGTATATGGTGAGAGAGAGGAGTCTAGTTTCTTTCTGTATATAAATATCCAGTTTTCCCAGGACCACTTATTGAGTATCTTTTCCTCAGTGCTTGTTCTTGGCATTTTTGTCAAAAATGAGTTTGCTTTAAGTTTCTGGATTTGTTTCTGGATTTTCCTGTTCCATTGGTCTATGTGTCTGTTTTTATGCCTGTACCATGCTGTTTTGGTTATTATAGTTCTGCAGTATAATTTGAAGTCAGGTAATGTAATTCATCCAGTTTTGTTCATTTTGCTCAGGATAGCTTCGTCTATTCTGAATCTTTTTTATTTCATATAAATTTTATTTTTTTCTATTTTTGTGAAGAATGTCACTGGTATTTTAATAGGGACTGCATTGAATATATAGATGGTTTTGAGTAGCAAGAATCAACAATATTGATTCTTCCAATCCATGAATATGGCATACCTTTCCACTTTTTTGTGTCCTCTTCAATTTCTTCCATTAGTATTTTATCATTTTTATCGTAGAGATTTTTCACTGCTTTGGTTAAGTTAATTCCTAGGTGTTTAATTTTATGTATGGCTATTTTAAGTAGGATTATGTTTTTGATTTCATTTTCAGATCTTTCACTTTGGGCATGTAAAAACGTTACTGATTTTTGTATGTTGATTTTGTATCCTGTAACTTTACTGAATTTGTCAGTTTAATATTGTTTTGGTGAAGTCTTTAGGTTTTTCCAAATATAATATCCTATCATCTGAAAAAAAAGATAATTTGACTTCTTCCTTTCCAATCTGGATGTCTTTATTTTTTTTCTCTTGTCTGATTGCTCTAGCTAGGACTTCCACTACAATGCTAAGTAATAACAGTGAAAGTGGACATCCTTATCATGCTCCAGATTTAACAGGAAACGCTTTCAGTATTTCCCCATTCACTATGATACTAGCTGTGAGTCTGTCATATATAGCTTTTAGTACGTTTCTTCCATACCCAGTTTTTTTGACTTTTTTTATAAAGAAATATTTAACTTTATCAAATGCTTTTTAAAACATCAATTAAAATGATTATATGGTTTTTGTCCTTCATTCTATTAATACAATGTGTCATGTTGATTAATTTGTGTATGTTGAACTATAGTTACATTCCTGGGATATATCCCACTTGGACATAATCAATGGCCTTTTTAATGTATTGTTGAATTTGATTTGCAAGGATTTTGTTGAGGAAATTTGCACCAACATTCATCAATGATATTGGCCTGTAGTTTTCTTTTCTTGATACGTCTTTGTCTGGTTTTGGCAGCAGGGTAATAATGACCTCTTAAAATGAGTTTGTAAATATGTTCGGCTCCTCTATTTTTTGAAAGACTTTGAGTAGGATTGTTATTAGTTCTTGAAATGTTTCATAGAATTCAGTGATGAAGACCTCAGGTCTGAGGAATTTTTTTAAACTGGGATAATTTTTATTATGGCTTTGATCTTATTACTTGTTAATGGTCTGTTCAGTTTTTAAACTTCTTCATGTTTCAATCTTGGTAGGTTTTATGAGTCTAAAAATTTATTCATTTCTTCTAGATTTTGCAATTTATTGGGATATAGTTGCTCATAGCAGTGGATCCTTTGAATTTCTGCAGCATCAGTTGTAACATCTTCTTTTTTATCTCTAATTTTATTTATTTTGGTCTTTTCTCTTCACTTGTTAATCTGTCTAAAGGTTTGTCAATTTTGTTTATATTTCTAAATAAACAACTTTTGTTTCATTGATCTTTTGTATTGTTTTTCTCATTTCAAACTTATTTATTTATGCTCTGATCTCTATTATTTCTTTTATTTACTAATTTTTTATTTGGTTTGCTCTTGCTTTTCTACTTCCTTAAGATGCATCATTAGGTTGTTTTTTGAAATTTTTCTCCTTTTTTTGACGTAGGCACTTAGCTATAAGTTTCCTTCTTATTACTGCTTTCATTGTTTCCCATATGTTTTGAGATGCGTTGTTTCTATTATCATTTGTTTTAAGAAATTTCTCAATTTCCTTTTTAATTTCTTCATTGACTCACTGGTCATTCAGGAGCATATTGTTTAATTTCTATGTGCTAGTATGGTTATTGTTATTGATTTCTGTTTTTTTATTCCATAGTGGTAATAGAAGTTGCTTGATATAATGTCAAATTTTTGAAAGTTTTAAGACTTGTTTTGTGACCTAATATACAGTCTATCCTTGAGAATATATCCATGTGCTGAGGGGATAGATATGTATTCTGTAGCCATTGGATAAAACATTTTGTCAATATCTAGGAGGCCTGTTTGTTCTATAGTACAGACTAAGTCCAATATTTCTTTGTTGATTTTCTGCCTGGGAGATCTGTCCAGTGCTGAAATTGGAATATTAAACTCTCCAGCTATGATTGTATTTGGGTCTATTTCTCTCTTCATCTCTAATAAGATTTGCCTTATATATCTAGGTACTCCAGTTTGGGGTACAGATATATTTAAAATCATATCCTCTTGCTGAGTTGACTCCTTTATCATTATATAATGACCTTCTTTGTCTCTTCTTATAGTTTCTGACTTGAAATTTCTTTTAAGTATAACTACTCCTGCTCTTTCTTGGTTTAAATTGAGATGGAATATCTTTTTTCATGCTTTTATTTTAAGTCCATGTGTGTCTCTGTAGGTGAAGTGTTTTCTTGTAGGCAAGAAGTCATTGGGTATTGTATTTATTTTCATCCATTCAGCCAGTCTATGTCTTTTGATTGGAGAGGGTTTAATCCATTTATGTTCAATAATGTTATTGATGAGTAGGGACTTACTTCCACCATTTTAGTTATTTGTTTTCTGCTTCCTTTGCAGTTTTCTCTTCCTTCCTTTCTTCCTTTGTGTCTTCCTTTTAGAAAAGGTAATTTTCTCTGGCGATATATTTTACTTTTTCTCTTCTATTTTTTGTGTTTTTATTGATTTGAGGTTACCATGAATCTTGTAAATACAGTCTTACAACCCATTACTTTAAAGTGATGACAATTTAACACTCATTGGATAAACAAACCAACATGCAAAAAAAAAAACTAATAAAAATTTTACACTTGAATTCTTCTCCTTGTTTTTTAACATTAGGTTACTTCTCTTCACGTCTTATTGTACTGTCTATGTCTTGAAAAGTTTTGTAGTTATTATTTATTGGTTCATCATTTAGTCTTTCTATTTAAATCAAGAGAAGTTTATACACCACAGTTACGATGTTATAATATTCTGTGACTTTCTCTGTGGTTACTATTATCAATGAGTTTTTTTACCTTCATATTATCTCTTCTTGCTCATTAACATCCTTTTCTTTCTGATTGAAGAACTCCTTTTAGCAATTCTTGTAGGACAGTTCTGGTGTTGATGAATTCCTCAGGTTTTGTTTGTCTGGGAATGTCTTCGTTTATCCTTCATTCTTGAAAGATATTTTTGTTGTATATACTATTCTAGGGTAAGAGTTTTCATCTTTCAGTAACTTAAATATGCCATGCCCTTCTCTCCTGGCCTATAAGGATTCACTGAAAAATATGCTGTCAAGTGCATCAGAGCTGCATTGTATATTATCTGTTTCCTTTCTATTGTTACTTTTAGGTTATTTTGTTTATTCTTGACCTTTTAGGAGTTTCGTTATTAAATGCCTTGAAGTAGTTTTCTTTGGGTTAAATCTGCTTGGTGTTCTACAACCTTCTTGTACTTGAATATTGTTATCTTTCTCAAGGTTTGGGAAGTTCTCTGATACTATCCTTTTGAATAAACTTTGTAACAATATATCTTTCTACACCTCCTCGTTATGGCCAACGACTCTTAGATTTGCCATTTTGAGGCAATTTTCTAAATCTTATAGGTATGCTGAATTCTTTTGTATTTTATCCCTTCTGACTCGATTTTCAAAAATCTGTCTTCAGTCACACTGATTCTTTCTTCTGCTTGATCAATTCCACTATTAAGAGACTTTGATACTTTCTTCAGCATGTTACTCACATTTTTCAGCTCTAGAATTCCTGTGAGGTTCTTTTTAAGTATTTGAACCTCTGTGTTTAATTTATCTAACAGAATTCTGACTTCTTTCTCTGTGTTATCGTACAATTTAGTTGAGCTTCCTCAAACCAGTTACTTGGAATTCTCTGTCTGAAAAGTCGTATATCTTTGTTTTCCAGGATTACTCCTTGATGCCTTATATATTACATTTGCCAAAATCATGTTTTCCTGGATGGTGTTGATGCTTGTAGATGTTCTCTGGTGTCTGGACCTTGAAGAGTTAGGTATTTATTGAAGTCCTTACAGTCTGGGTTTGTTAGTGTCTGTCCTTCTTGGGAAGGATTTCTAGGTATTCAAAGGGATTTGGGTTCCAAGCCCAACAATGCATTGTTTTTTGCAGACTCATGGAGGCACCATCTTGGTGGTCTTGAGTAAGATCTGGAAGAATTATCTAGATTACCAAGCAGATACTCTTATTATTTTACTTTCTCCCAAACACATCTCTGTGCTGAGCCACTTGGAACTGGGGGTGTGATAATGCAAGCACCCCTGTGGCCACCACCACTGGGAGGGACTGTGCTGGTTCAGATCTGAAGCCAGAACAGCACTGGGTCTTGCCCAAGGCTCTTTCCTTTCAGGGTAGTGAGTTACCCCACGGCCCAAGTGTGTCCAGAGATACTAACTGGGAGCCACGGATTTGAATTAAAAACCTTAGTAATTTACCTGATTTCTATTTTACACTGTCTAAGCTGGCACTCAAACCACAATACGAAGTTCGTCCTGCTCTTCCTCCCACTGCCACAGACAGAGAGACCTCTCTTTGTGGCCACCACAGTCCCTATCCCACTGCCAGGCATCACTGGGGTTCTGCTAATCCACTGCCAATGTTAACTGAAAGCCCCAAAGCTCCTCAGTCAGTTTTTGGTGAATATTCCACCGCCAGGACTGAGATTTACCTTTCAAGGCAGGGCTCTCCTCTGTCCCAGGGCAGGTCCAGAAATGCAGTCCAAAAGCTTATGCCTGGATTTGGGGATCCCAAGAGCCTACTGTTGCTTTACACCACTCTGATGAGCTGGTGTCTAGGGTACAAGACAAAGTCACTTCTACTTTTCCTCTTGATTTTCTCAAACAGAAGTCTTTCACTATGGCCACCAGAGCTGTAAATTAGCTGGGTCTCCCTTGAAGCTAGCACATCTCAGAGCCCAAGGCTCACAGTGTACTCTCTGGGTATTTACTGGTGGTTATTCAGGACTCACAGGGTCTTTAGTCAACATGTGATGAATCTTACCAGGATTCCATCCTTCTCTTCAAGGCAGAAGATTCCTGTTTGGCTCAGGGTGTGTCTAGAAATGTTGTCTGGGACCTAGGGCCTGGAATGGGGACCTCACAACTGCCTCATGCCCAGTTCTACTGTGGCTCAGTTGGTATTCAAGATGCAAGACAATGTCGTCTTTATTCTCCTCTGCTCAAGCAGAAAGAAGGCGTACTTTAATTTCTGCAAGACACACTGCTTGGGGTTGGGAGAGGGATAGTGCAAGGACGCCCTTAACTGTGCCAGCTGGTGTCTGCCCTAGCTCCTGTGCCAACCTAGATCATTAGCTCCAAGCCCAGTTTAGCACTAGGAGTTGCCGAGGAATTACAGCCCTTGTGTCCTAAACTGCGTTTCAAGCTTACTGCCTTTCAAGACCACTTCAGCTTGTGGTAGTGAGACTTGCTAAGAAATTCAAGTTCTGACTGCTGGGATGGGCAATTCCACTCTGGCTAGGGCTGATCCAAGTGCTTCTCTTGTGTGAAAGTGCTGGCTGAACCCAGCATGGGCTGAACCCAGCATGGTTTTGTTCTCTGCTGTGACAAGGCAGCACTGAGTTCAATGTAAAGTCCCCCAGTCACTGCGGTCTCTCTCCTCAAAGTGCACAGATTCTCTCTCTGCACATGACCACTGCCAGGAGACAGAAAAGGGGTGGCATTGGCGATTCAAGACTCTGTCTCCTGCCCTACTCAGTGCTGGTTTCCATTATACAAAGTTAAATCCAGGTACTGTGATTGCTAACCTTATTTTTGGTCTTGTGACTGTGTTTTCCTGTGTGGGGATAGTTGCTGAAATTTGGTGTCCAAGAGGTATAGCAGGATGAATGGTGTAGGCTTCTATTCTGCCACCTTCCTCCTCCTTCAGAGGTAACTATTTTGGTGTGTATTTAGGGAGCAGATTTTGACAACTGAATGTTGTCAAATAATTAAAAATCTCAAATATTTCTTTCAGTATTTGTTTAAAGTCTCATTGGTGTCAGTAGCAGAAAATGCACTATCTGGGGGAGAGGGTGCAGAAGAAACCTTTTGAGAATGAGTTTGTCTGGATACATACCTTTTAAATATCTTTTTAGAATAAATTGAAAATTCATTCTCAACATTTTAATCAAGCAATAAGCTGGAAATACATCAAAGCACCTATGTTATACGTCAGACACCTGTTATCCTCTATTGTCATAGATGCACAGACTAAATTGTCTGAGTTTTTATTGAAATGTAGCATAATACCGAATTTGAAAAATAAAAATAGCTTTAATTGCATAATGTGTTACCTTAGCAAATAAATAATATATGAACCATTAAATCTATAGTCACCCTAGAACTGTAATAAATTTAACTGTGTTACTCCCACCCATCTGTAATTGCATATCATTTAAATCTGGCTTCATGAAGTAAAACTAGTTTAAACTTTTAATATGCTGACAAACAAAAACCTTTTTACCTTTTTATTTTCCATGTACAAAACGACATCTGCTCTATTTCCATTTAATTTTTTCAAAATGAGATTATTTCAGTATTTTATTTTTTATTTTGTCAAATACCTTTGCCAAAAATGGTGAAAATGTAGTCTCCATAGGCCAAAAATTAGAGAAATGTAAACACTTCACATATGGTAGTTACATTCTTAACATTTTACATTAAAGTATTTTAGAGACCTATTTCTTTATACATTTTTTTAACTCCACCAAACACAGGAAAAGTTTAAGTAGTAAAAATCATGTTATTTAGCGAGTTGGATAATGGTTAACATTATAAATGAGGGTATAATATACTATTAATAATACAAGTCAACCTTCCCATTTGGTCATCTAACTATACACAGTCTGTTGCTTTCTATTCAATAACATCAAAAAGGGAAAACTTTGACGAGAGATATGCTGCTCTGCCACTTGCTAATCTCATCGTCCTTTCCCTCACATTGCCTCCCCTCTTCTACACATAAACACATGAACACCCATATGCTACACACAAACACACACACACACACAGAGTGTGGGGCTTAATGCTGTGGATTTCAACATTAAACTTACATCGGTTTTTAGCCAACTGTATAATTTAAGTGTGCAACTTCAGGTAAGTTAATAAACCCTCTACGCCTCGCTTCTTCATTTAAAAAACAAAGACAGGAATCATATGTATTCTCAATAAGTGGAAAGCCCTTGTTTTGCAATTATTGTTTATGTTTTTATAGTGCTTTTAGGCAAAACAGTAGTTTTGGTCTTTGTAAGTGCTCATAATTTATCCTTAGTAATCAAAAATTTTATTCCCAATCACAATCAGATAAAAATACCATGTTAAAAGAGCACTCCTGTAACAGAAGACATATAAGGAAGGATAATGTTGAAGTCTAGGATGAATCATCACTCTGATAAATCCTGAGGACATCCTGCCATTAGAGATACAAGTTTTTTTTAATTTAAATCTTCTCTTGTTTATTTATTACAGAAAACAAAATATGATGAGAGACTCAGCAGTATTGGCTACTGAACTTTAAATAAATAGGTTTAGATGGATCAAAGTCTAGAGCAATTTGTTACATTATTAATACATACATTATTTTATTTTTATATCATTTATCATTATAATCAATCTAGGATCAAAACTGAGTTTTATTAATGTTTTAATCAATAGAATCCCAGCAAGATAGGATATTGTAAATAAGAAATTACATAACTTTAAAACTGTGCACCTGCTTATAGTTTCTATATCTTTACTAAAATGCCTGATGTCTAACATCTCAAAAAGGGCATTTAAATAACATGTCAGTCCCTTGTATGCCTGGCTTGAAAGAATATTCTCTGCAGAACACGGAGCTTAGAAAGCATATCTGAACTTAAGATGCCAAAGTTTTTCTCTGTTCTGGTCTTATTCTTTGAGTTCTAGGCTTCAGGCTATCCCATTTATAATTCAGAAATTTGACTCTTCTCAATGAAAATAAAAAACAATCGAGTCGGAGTAGCACAGAGAAAGAAACAGCTAACTAGAAACCAGGAAGTCTGGCCTAGTCCCGAGTCATCTTTTGTGTACCTCAGTGACGTTGAGCAAATTAAACGTAGACTCCCTGTAAAATACGAAAGTCCGGTTAAATTATACCTAGTATTACTACAGCGCTAATGTTTCTTCGGAGAATAAAAACCCATCATCATGTTCTATGATAAAGTAATCAGTGTCTTGCTCCCACACATACATACGGGATGCTGTATTTACTTCAGGCACACACACGCACACACACACACTTCCATAGACAAATGTGGAAATCCAATATTCTTATCCTATGAAACAAAAAAATCTATAAGGATTTTCATCAGATAAGGGGAATTCTGTGGCAGATTTATTTCTCTGGGTAAATACGTATGCCTGTGATAGAATTCTAGGTCTGACTTTGGCTTAGTGATAAAATGTCTATTTGTTTTTTACTAGTTAAAGAAAGAGGGAGGAGGAATCATTTGTTATCCAGTGGAATGAAAAGTTCTCAACCAATGCTTAAGTGAAATTCCCCTCCCCATCTAAGATACAAGTTCTCCTAAACGCACATATACTTTTATTATTGATTTTTATCTTCTATGCCCTCAGGACATAGCAAGAATCATGTTCAATTCTAGCCTGAGGGAAAACAGAGGAAAAAAAAGAAAAGTAACATCAGTAATCTATCGCACTCTGGTGAAAAAATCGACTTGATGGCCTAATAGGCCCTTCCTGACTCTTACTTGTATGACTGACAGTTAAAACACCTTATGCTAGGTGAAAACCAAATTGAGCAACCAAATTCTCTTACAAGAAGAGAAGCAATAGCCAAATCAAAATGTAATTAGATGTGCTTGTTTGAGTCTGAATTTGCTAAGCTGTTCTGTTTTAACTCTATCCAAAGTGTAATTCTTTCTACACACAAGTAAGCCGGGAGGAGAGTCATCAAGAAAGGAAATAAGTAAATTCGTAATTATTGTCAAAGAAAATAAATATTCTTGTGAATCTACCCCTTAGTTTTTAAACTTTGAGGTCTCTATTACCTCAAAGTTTACTTGGTCTACTTGGGTAGACCAAGGCATATTTTCATATTATTTTTTAGAAATCTAGGATTGCACTAACAAACTGATAATAACCTATGGATATTTCTTAGTTACAGTAGTTGGGTTCATTTGACTGCTCTTATTCTTCAACAGATGCATGCAGAGTTGCATAAAATGCCAATTATTGGTACAAAATGATGCATATGAGGAGAAATTCTTTCTGAGGCATAAAATCAAGGCTGTGTCATAGACTTTGTTTACAGGCTGTTTAGAAATAATAATGCTGATCAAGAAAAATGTAAATAAATGACCATCTAAATGATTCCAGCTCTCCCAGCCACAATAGTGAGAGAAGTTTAATTGGAGAGTTATCTTGACCCATCTGCCCCTATTTATTTAACCACCTTTCTACCAAATTAATATCAGAAATTTATTAAATAGTATGATGGATCTTACATATCCACCCTAGCCAGCGAAGCTAAAAGATGCCTATTCACATGCCTGACAGTTAGAAACCCAGATATTGTATTAAAAATGCCAAAGCCACAAGAAAAACTATAGCAGCAAACTTTTATTCTAATTATGGATTATATAGGCAGAGTCTGAAGCCTGGGTTTCCCTCTTCTTAAATTCTCCAGATTCCAAGGAGCATGAGAAGGTTCAATATACTATGCCATTATTTAAAATGCATAAAGACTTGTAATAACAATAATATTTAATACTGTTTGTATACTTGTTGCTATAAATTCACATATATTTTCTTATTTTGTAATAACGTTTAAAAGGAGGTACAATTAATATCCTTATTTTACAATCAGGAGACAGGTAATTTTAAAAATTGTGAATACTCAATTAATAAATTGTTTCAGAATATGGAATTAAATAATTTGTTAGAAAATACTCAGCTTATGCTTTCATGGATAGATTGTGAAGTCAGAATTCCTGGGCTTGTATAATGTCTTAGTCAAGACACTGTGACTACAGAATCCGTCATTTAAAATAGTCTATCATTTTGGCATACCTACGTAGCAAAGCATTGTCAGTTATGCCATGGATTATATATTAATTTTCTGAGTTAAAGAATATTTTGGTCAATAGGCTGTTGAGAAGCTTTTGACATCTTAATTGGATTTTCATTAGTTACAATTTTGTTTCTGCAGATTACCAGCACTGTTATAACACACTTTCAATTTCTGTTGAGATTAAAAATTAGGTTAACTAATATTTTATTGATAAGAACAGGAAATTTGCCATAAACCACTAGCAGATGAGACTATTAAATGAACCAAACAAACAATAACAACAATGCCCCCATCACCAGCAAATTAATAAAATAAAAATACCTTTTCTGTGGCATGTAAGAATCAACAGGCAGAGAGAATAAAGAAAAGGCAGGTTTGTTCGTTTAGAATGATGTTATCTGTTGTTTAACAATGCGATACAGAAAGAAACTGAAGACGCTTATCAAGTTGAGGCTAAACATGTTTTGATTCCCTCCTGAGTAAACTATTTGGTTATTATTTTCTTTGTTTTGTACCTTAAATATGAATAATATGGAATTGTCTGCATTGATTTTTCTTTCTAGTAGGAAAATAAAGGCGTCACTATTTTAAAAATTCTCCTCTTAAAAAAGTAAAATCCTGGGCATCCTGGAGATGTTCAATTTTGACTTGCTATCAAATCCATCAGGTAGAAATAGAGGAATATTTTTTAATAAAGTTTATTAAACTTTATAACTTATATTAAGAAACTTCACAAACTAAAAGCATCTGTAATATGCCTTTCAAATTTTAAAACCAAAAGCTATTAAATATGGGAAAAAGGAAAATAACGTAGTCACCCATTCATCATGCTGTAAAATGAACCACTTCAGGTACAAACCTTGGTGTTTGTATCCCTATTTGAACAATACTGGCTGATGAATTGCAAATTTACACATCAATTCTGGATTGATCAGGAAAGTAAATGATTTGAGCATATTTATTTAACTTCTACCCATTAGAGAGTCAAGATGTGTACAATGTTCAATGACCACAATTTAAAAACATAAAATGAAATGAAGAAAACATTACCACCACTAATATCATTTCATAGACATTCAACTTTGGCAATCAACTTTACAAATGAACTAGTAATAACAGTATGTGATGAGCAACATTTATATTTGTGTAGGGATGTTACTTATACACAGGGTCTAACGATTCTGGAACATTTATTGAACATACTATATGTGTATGGAATATGTATGCTATAAAGCTGGAAAAGAATACAATAAAAATAGTTCCTTCACTTACAAAGATTATAGTAAAACATATCCTTATAATAAAATATTGATGAAAATATAATGCAAGTTTTCTAAGCAAGTATTTTTTGTCGAATTTGTGAAGTTAAGAGAAGTTTATAAAATATACTACCTCATTCTGTCTAGTGAAAATATTAAACTATAAAGTATACCGTAAGCCTGTAAGTTCCCCAAGGTCAAGGATCTTGCCTTTTCACTTGAGGCTGAATTTTCTGTCTCTTGAAATACCACTCAGGTGATGCTTGCACTAAAAGCCCAGAATTTGCCACTACTTAATATATCCATGCGACAAAACTGGACTTGTACCCCTGAATTTATACAAACAATTTTAAAATATTTTGCCACATATAAGGATCTCTCTCTTTCTCTCAACAAATGAGTAGTGAAGCAATCAAATTTATCTAGTTGGGGACTTTCTTTCTTTTTCTTGAGAAGGAGTCTCGCTCTGTCACCCAGGCTGCTCTGTCACCCAGGCTGGAGTTCAGTGGCGGGATCTCGGCTCACTGCAAGCTCCGCCTCTCGGGTTCCCGTGATTCTCCTGCCTCAGCCTCCAGAGTGGCTGGGACTGCAAGCGCCCGCTAACACGCCTGGCTAATTTTTTGTATTTTTAGTAGAGTCGGGGTTTCACCTGTTAGCCAGGATGGTCTCGATCTCCTGATCTTGTGATCTGCCCGTCTTGGCCTCCCAAAGTGCTGGGATTACAGGCGTGAGCCACCGTGCCCGGCCTAATTTGGAGCTTTCTTAAGGAGGAAAGAAGAATCTTTTTACCAAGTCAATCTGAAGGCAGAGAGAATTAGGGAGGATTTCTGACATTGCCAGCATATATTTCTTTCCCTTACACTCAGTCTCTAAAGGCAGTGTCTGTCTAGAATGACTCCTACAGTTTACTTTAAGCTTACTTGCACAATAATCAACATTATATAAGGATAAAACATATCTCCACATCAAAACTGGGAACCTTCCAGACAAGAGGAATGGGATTTCAGGCTTCTAATTAGGATGTATAATGCTACCAGAAGCATTGTTTCTCATCCTTACAACAGCAACATAAAAAGCTGGACAATGTACAAAACAAAAAATTTCTTAAACTTATCAGTGAACTGAGATCACAGGAAAATAAACTAACCCAAATTCAAAGAAATACAGGGTTAACCGAGAACAGACAGGACACAAGCATTTGCTTACCTGGGGCAGATGCAGTAAGTGAAAAAGGAAGAAGAATAAATTCAGCTAACATTTAAACAAATTGCTAAATAATGACTTCGAGTTGAGGAAAAAAAGAATTCCTAGGAGCTGGAAAACACAAATATAATGAATGTTCACTTGCAAAATTTTACCTATAAACCTTAACTGGTGATCATGAAAATAAATAAATAAATAAAGTCACAGTGAGACAGCAGAGAGCCTGGGGTGAAAATAAGTTCAAAAACAAAAACAAGAATCCTAACCATTTCCCTAATGGCATGTGGTCAATTTTTGTTGTTGCTATAACAAATTACTACAAGCCTATGGGCTTTAAACAGCATAAATGTATTATGCTACAGTTCCAGAGTTTGGAAGTCCAAAATGGGTCTCACTTGACTAAAATCAAGGTGTTGGCAGATGAGTATTCCTTTTGAAGGCTTTAGGAAGAATCCATTCCCTTGCTTTTCCAAGCTCCTAGAGGTTGCCCATGTTTCTCGACTCGTGACCTCCTTCCATCTTCAAACCCAGCAACAGATGGTAGAGTCCTTCTTGCACTGTGTCACTCTAACTCTCTTGCCACTTTTTTCACATCTAAGGACATTTGCTAATACATGTGCCCCACAAAAATAATCCAGAATAATCTTTTCACCTCAATGTAAGCTTATTAACAATCCCAGTTCCATCTGCAGACTTAATCCGCACATGCCAGTTTACACAACACATCCAAAGTTTCTGGGGATTAGGATGCTGACATAGGTGGAGGCTGTCATTCAGCCTCCCATGGTCTACTCTCTGGCATCAAAAGACTCAAACCACTGGGGCTTCACAATAGCTGATTAGAGTCACCTGGTACTCACTTCTTCCACAAAGAAGAAAAAAAGGCAAGTAGATAATCACCCCTAGAATATATCATCTTAGAGAATAACTGATATTCAACAAAAATCGACAAAGAACACCTAACGCAAGGAAAGAGAGGGAAGCAAGGAAGCCTGATCAGCTGGGATTGGCTAACAACCTGGAGAAGTTCCCAGTGTGGGAAATGGGTAAGTGAAAGATCCCTGGAATTTTACATTCTGACCATGGACTTCTGCAACATTAGCCATGGGAGAGCTCATCAACCCACATAGGTCCTGAGACAAACTCAAGCAGTTCCCTGGAATCTGCAGTGTCCTTGCTCCAGAGAAGGAGCTCGTGCTGGGCCCCACACATCCTCCAGGTCCTAAGCAGCTACAGAAATGTACCATTTTGAGAGTCCAGGCCTACCAGATTGCACCCTGGCTTGAGACCCTACAGCCCCATCATCCCCATATCCCTGCAGCCCCATTGACATCCCCATCTGTGGCTTTTACCACTGCTGTCCACTGTCACCAACCCATGTGCAGTGACCCTGCTGTCCCCAGTAATGGCACTGCTGTGGATGTTCACGTTTCCTGAGGACACTGTCTTACCCACAGCTGCCACTGCTGGATGCTACATCCAGAGCTAAAGCAAAAGCCACTAGTAGCAACACCACTGCCCCCAACAGCACCGTGGCCACACATTTACAAGCACCCTGAAGATATGTTGTTAGTCTAAAGCTACCACGTGAGGCTGAAGTGCAAGTTACCCAGTCACCTTCCTACAGCTGCTGCCGTTAAAAAGCAAACCTGACATAATAGCAGGGCAGAGGCATAGCCAGTGCTGCTCCAACCCAGCCATTCCCCTGGGAGCTTGGGGACACTACCTCAGCCAGATCCTGCATTTACCACTGGAAGCCCTTAGGGTAGGTCCACCTGACCCAGCTCCACCCTTCTCCCCAATGAGAGTATATTGTCCAAAGGTCTAAAGATGACCCAGTCACCATCACTGGTATGTGAACACTCCTCCTGGGGGCCTGAGTTCAGACCCATTCAACTTGTCACTACCAGCACAGCTTATACCCATTCAATTGTGACACTTACAGGCCTAGAGACTAGCCCACTCAACCCATCATATCTAATATTCTCACCAGCATTGACTGGAAGTCAGAAGGTTGTCATACCACTGCTACTGCCATCACCCTCAACACCTGCTAGCCAAATGACCTATCCACCCACATGGCCCATTGTTGCTACTACCAGCACTCAAGAAATTTTCCTGGAGGCCCAAGAATAAGTCAGGCCTGGACCTGCTAACACTAGTGTAGGTGTATAACACACTTGGGCCTAAGGGAGTGCATACTCAGTCTGCCACTGCCACCACTGGGGTCTAAGGATTGGTCCACCTGGCATCGCTCTCCACAGTGTAACTTCACCACAGCCTTCACTGAAGACCTTGCCCTAAAACTCTGCGGAAATTACAGACATCACTGACACTGTTACAGCCAAAGAAATAGATGAAGAATCTATTACTACACCCACCTAGTCAAAGCTAAAGTGCCATACCCAATCAACACCATAGAAACATCTTCAGGAAAGTTGTACTCTATGAAAGCAAATGTTAAAAATTAGAAAAATTAACTGTTATGCTAGTTGTGCAGATATAAATGTAAAAGCAAAAGAAACATTAAAAAAAAAATGACACCACCAAAGAAATACAGTAATGCTCCAGCAAGAGATACCAATGAAAAAATAACAGATGAGATCGTGGAAAAAGAATTCAAAATAGTGATATTGAAGGAGTTCTGTGAGATCATGGAGAACACAGATAAATACGAAGAAATCAGATAAATAATTCAAGATATGAATTAGAAATGTACCAAAATTACTCATGTTTATATTGGTTTGGGAGAAAAGTAATTGCTTTTTAAATATTTATATTAGGTATTTGTTATGTACTAAAATTATTTGTATTTATATTAATATAAAAATGAACGAGACGGAAATTCTGGAACTGAAAGTTTCTTTGAATGTAATAAAAATACATTTGAAAACTTCAGCAATAGACTAGATAAACCAGAAAAAAGAATCTTAGAAATTTGAAGACAGATCTTTTGAAATAATCCACTCATAAAGAAATAAAAAAGAATGAAAAAGAATGAGCAAAGCTTTTGTGACACTTGGGGCAACATAATGGAAAACTCAAATTATTGGTACTCCTCAAGGCAGGCTAAAGTAGAATAAAAATATTAGAAAACCTATTTAACAAATACTAGAAGAAACCTTCCCAGGTCTAGAAAGAGATTTAATTATCAGATACAGGCAGCTTAGAAATCCCAAAATAGATACAAATTAAAAGGTTTTTAATGACATATTAAAGTATGTATATTAAAAGTCAAAGACAAAAAGAATTCTAAAAGGAGCAAGAGTAAAGCATTAAGTCACTTAAGGAAGCCCTCATCAGATTAACAGTCAATTTCTCAGCAGAAACCTTACCGACCCGGGAGAATGAGACGGCATATTCAAAATGCTGAAAAAAAAATAAACAAAAACATAAACCTGCAATTCAAGGATGTCCAGTAAAGTTATTTTTTATAAATAAAGGAGAAATAATGTCTTTCTCAGATGAATGAAAAACTAAGTAAATACATTAGCACTAGCTGGTTCTATAAGAAATGTTCAAGGGAGTATTAAGCCTAGAAGTGATATATATTCCATCAGGAAAACACATGAAAGTGTAAAACTCACTGGTAGAGCAAACAGACAATGAGGAAGAGAAAGAACTCAAATGTTACCACTACAGAAACCCAAATGATAAGTAGTAAGAGAAAAATAAAGGATATACAAAATAACCAGAAATCAATTAATAAAATGACAGCCATACTGGCTGAATGGATTTTTTAAAAATACCAAACTATTTGCTACCTACAAGGAAAGACATATACAGACTGAAAGAAAAGTGATGGAAAAAGATACTTCATGCAATCAGAAACCAAAAGCTTACAGAATAGCTATACTTGTATCAGATAAAACAGATTTTAAGTCAAAAACTGTAAAAAGAGAAAAAAAGTAATTATATAAAGATAAAGGAATCAATTCAGCAAGAGGATATAAACATTCCAAATATGTTTGTACCCAACACTGGAGCAACCAAATATGTAAAGCAAATATTATTGGATATAAAGGGAGAGAGATAGTCCAATGCAGTACTAGTTGGGAATTTTAACATTCTGTCCTCAACATTAGACAGAAAATTCACAGAAAAACATTGGATTTAAAACATACTTTAGACCAAATGGACCTAACAAACATTTACTGACAATTCATCCAACAGATGCAGAACACACATTCTTCTCATCAGTACATGGAACATTCTCCAGGATAGACCATCTATTAGGACATAAAGCAAGTTTTCAAAAATTTTTAAAATATTGAAATCATATTAAGTACTTTTTCAGTTTACAATGTAATGAATCTAAAAATTAATAACAAGGAATTTTGCAAACTGTACAAATATATGAAAATTAAACATGTTCCTGAATGAGCAAAGAGTCAAAAAATCAAGCAGAAAATAAAAAAAAATTATTGACGCAAATAACAACAAAGCATAGCATATCAAAACCTATATGATACAGTAAAAGCAGTGCTAAGAGGGAAGTTATTTCAATAAATGCCTACATCAAAAAAGTAGAAAATTTTCAAATAAATAATCCAATTATGCACCACAAGAAACTAGAAAAGCAACAACAAACGAAATCCAAAATTATAAAAGGAAAGAACCAATGAAAAGGAGCAGAACTAAATGAAAGAGACTAAAAAAAATGCAAAGGATTAATTGAATGAAAAGTTGATTTTTAAAAGACAAAATCAATAAAACACTAGCTAGAGTATATTAGGCTATTCTTGCGTTGCTATAAAGAAACAACTGAAACTGGGTAATTTGTGAAGAAAAGAAGTTTAATTTATAAAGGAAAGAGGCTCATGATTCTGCAGGTTTTTTACAAAAACATGATGCTGGCATTTGCTTGGCCTCTACGGGGGCCTCAAGAAGTTTAGAATCATGGTAGAAGGTGAAGGGGGGAGCATGCATGTCATGTGGAAAAAGCAGGAGCAAGCAAGAGTGTGTGTTGGAGGGGGTGCCACACATTTTAAAGGAGCAGATCTCACAAGATTCACTATCTTGAAAATAGAACCATACCATCAGAAATCCACCACCATGATGCAAATACTTCCAATGGGTCCCACTTGTAGCATTGGGAATTACAATTCAACATAAGATTTGAGTGAGGACAAATATCCAAACTATATCAGTTATCAAGACTAAGAGAGAGAAAATCCCCCAAAATAAAACCAGAAACAAAAAAGGAGACATGAAAACTGATGCCACAGAAATACAAAGGAGGATCAGAAATTATTATGAACAATTATTCACTAACAAACTAAAAATCCAGAGAAAATGGATATATTTATGGACACATAAAACTTGCCATAATTGAATCATTAAAAACAATAATAAACCTGAACAGACCTATAGAAAAAATGAAATTGAATCAATAATAAAAAGTCTCCCAACAGAGAAAAGTCCAAAACTGTCTGGATTTACTGCCAAATTCCACAAAACATATAAAAAGGAACTAGCACCAGTTCTCCAGAAATTCCAAAAAATTGAAGAGAAGAAAATTTTCCCAAACTCAATCTCTGAGGCCAACATTGCCCTGATACCAACACCAGATAAAAAAGTAAAAGCAAAAAATATAAAGCAAAAAAAAGGAAAGTAAAGAAAGAAAGAAGAAGGAAGGAAGGAAGGAAGGAAGGAAGGAAGGGGAAAGAAAGAAAACGAAAGAAAGGAAAATAAAGAAAAGAAGAGAAAAAGGAAAGAAGGAAGGAAGGAAAAAGAAAGAAAGAAAGAGAAATAAAGAAAAAGAAAAAAAGGAAAATAAAGAAAAGAGAAAAAGGAAAGAAGGAAGGAAGGAAAGAGAAAGAAAGAAAAGAAAAGGAAAGAAAAGAAAAGAAAAAGAAGGAAGGAAGGAGGGAAGGAGGGAGGGAAGGATGGAGGGAGGGAGGGAGGGAAGGAGGGAGGGGAGAAAAAAGAAAGAAAGGAAAGGAAGGAAAGGAAAGAAGGAAGGAAGGAAGGAAGAAAGGAAGGAAGGAAGCGAAGGAAGGAAGGAAGGAAGGAAGGGAAGAAAGAAAGAAAGAAAGAAAAAGAAAGAAAGGAAAATAAAGAAAAGAAGAGAAAAAGGAAAGAAGGAAGGAAGGAAAGAGAAAGAAAGAAAGAAAGAAAGAAAGAGAAAAGAAAAGAGAAAAGAAAAGAAAAGAGAAAAGAAAAGAAAAAGAAGGAAGGAAGGAAAGAGGGAGGGAGGGAGGGATGGAGGGAGGGAGGGAGGAAAGGAGGGAGGGGAGAGAAAAGAAAGAAAGGAAAGGAAGGAAAGGAAAGAAGGAAGGAAGGAAGGAAGGAAAAGGAAAGGAAGGAAGCAAGGAAACAAGCTACAAGTCAATATCCCTGATAAATATGGATGCAAAATTCCTCAAAAATTTATTGGCCAACCAATTCCAATAGCACATGTGTAAAAACATAACACCATCGTCAAGTAGGTTTTATCTTGGGGATTCAATAATAGTTCAACATATGTAAATCAATGAACATGACACATCAGTCAACAGAATGAAGGTCAAAAACCATGATTATCTCAATAGATGCAGAAAAAGCACTTGATAAGATCCAGCATCACTTTATAATAAAAACTCTTAACAAACTAGGCACTGAAGAAACATAACGTAATGAAGGTCATATATCACACCCACAGCTAACATCATACTGAATGAGGAAAAGCTGAAAGCCTTTCCTCTAAGTCCTGGAAAAAGAGAAGGATGTCCACATTCACCACTTCTATTCAACCCGTTACTGGAAGCCTTAACCAAAGCAATGAAGTAAGAGAACAAAATAAAAGGCATTCAAATTGAAAGGGAAGTTAAATTGTTTCTCATTTAAGATAACATAATTTCATACCTAGAAAAACCTAGTCTTCATCCAAAATCTCTTGGATCTGATAAGTTGGGTAAAGTTGTAGGATAAAAAATCAACTTACACCAATCAGTAGTGTTTCTGTACAATAATAATTAAATAGTTTAGAGAGTAATCAAGAAGGTGATCCCACTTGTAATAGTTCCACAAAATATCTAGGAATAAATTTAAACAAGGAGGTGAAAGACCTTTACAAATACAACTATAACACATTGAAGAAATAGGCTGAAGGCATAAACAAATGGAAAGCAATCTCATGTTCATGGATTTAAAGTATTAAAATGACCATACTGTCCAAAGCAATCTACAGATTCAATGCAATCACTATCAAAATAGCAATGTAATTTTTCTTGGAAATAGAAAAAGCAATCCTAAAATTGATATAGAACAAAACAAGAGCCTAAATTACTGAAGCAATCTCAAGCAAAAATAACAAAGAAGGAGGCATCACACTGTCTGACATGAAGATATATTTTAAGGTTATAACAATCAAATCAGCATGGCATTGCTATAAAAACAAAGACCAATAAAACAGAATAGAGAATTCAGAGGGTGTGGTAACATGGTATAATACAAGGATCCACTGATCATCTCCAACACCAGAACACCAAATTTTAACTATCTGCATGGGGATAAAAAAGCACCTTCATAAGAACTAAAAGTCAGATAAGCAGTCAAAGTACCTGGTTCTAACTTCATATAGTTTAATGAGACACTGAAAAGTATAGAAAAGACTGTCTTGGGTTGCCAACACTAGCACTCTTCCTTCCTTCAGCAGCAGTTTCATGGTGTAAAGAGAGAATCTGTGCATTTGGGAGAGGGAGAACACAGTGAATGGGTGACTTTACATTGAACTCAGCATTGACCTGTCACAGCATACATCCAAACCATGCTGAATTTAGTCAATGCCCACCCATGGAGGGAACATTTGGACCAGACCCAGCCAGAGGAGAAACACCCATCCCAGCAGTCAGAACGTGAGTTTCTTGGAAAGCCTCATCACTTCAATCGAAAGTGCTCTGAAGTTGAAAATAAACTTGAAATGCAGTCTAAGACACAAGGACTAAAATTTCTAGGCAAGTCCTGATGGTGTTTTGGTCTTAGGAGTAAGTGGATTGGGGAAGTATGTGACCTAGTGGGACATCAGAAAGACCAGCTGGTGGAGTAACTGTGCCACTCCTACCCAATCCCAGGCAGCGCAGCTCACAGCAATTAAAGTGATTCTTTCCTTCTACTTTAGAAGAGGAAAGAGTAAAATGACTGTGTCTAGCATCTTGGATACCAGCTCAGCCACAGAAGAATAGGATAGGGAAATGGGGAGAGTCATAAGGCCACATCTCAGACTCTAGCTCTCAGATGATATTTCTAGACACATCTTTGGCTAGAAGGAAACCCACTGTCTGGAAGGGAAGAACCAACTCCTAGCAGGATTCTTCGCCTACTGACTGAAGAGACCTTGTGCCCTGAATAACTGATAGCGATACCCAGGTACCACACTATGGGCTTTGGTTGACATACTGAGACATGCTGGCTTCCAGTACCAGCTCAGTCACAGTAGGACAGAGCACCAGGCAGGCTCTTGGGGTCCCTAAGTCCAAGCTTCATTTCTTCGACAGCATTTCTGGACCTTCCCTGGGACAGAGGGAAACCCACTGCCCTGAAAGGTGACTCCCAGTCCTGGAAGAAAGCACCATAACCTGATTGAAGAGCTTTGAGCTTTAAGTGAACATCAGGAGTGGCTTGGCAGAACAGCTTATGAGCTGGTGGTGGTGGTGGCCATGGAGTAAGGCTCCACTGCCTGTGATAAGGGAAGGGAATAGCAGTAAAAACATTGTCTTGTGGTTTGAGAGCCAGCTTAGCCACAGTAGAATAAAATACTAGGTAGATTTCTAAGGTTATTGACTCCAATCACTGGCTCCTAGATAGCATCTCTGGACCTGCTTGGGGCCTGGAGGAACTCACCACCCTGAAGAGAAGTTCACAGACATGGCTGACTTCACCATCTGCTGATTGTAGAGCCCTACAGACTTGAGTGAACATAGGCAGCAGCCAGCTAGTGGTTATAGTGAGCCTTGGGCAAGACTCAGTCATATGCTGGCTTTAGGTCTGACCCAGGGCAGTGCCTGAGGAGGTAGCCACAGGGGTACTTGCATCACCCCAACCAGAGTGCCGGGCACTGTGGGTGGGGGGTGGCAGGGGGCGGGAGAGACAGACTCCATTTCTTTGGGAGAAAGTAAGAGAAGAAAACAAGGGTCTTTGCCTGGTAATCCAGATAATTTTTCCAGATCTTATGCATGACCACCAAGGTGATACCTCTATGTGTCTGCAACAATCACAGCATTACTAGATTTGGAGCCCAAGTCCCTTTGAATACCATAAAAGCCTTCCCAAATAGAATGGGCACAAACAAGCCCAGATTATGAAGACCACAATAAATACCTAACTAATCAATTCCCAGACACCAACAATCTATAAGCATCAAGCCTAGGCAGGAAACAACGACCTCATCAAGTGTACTAAATAAGGCATCGGGGAACAATCCTGGAACTTCCCACACCTAGAGAAAGATATCAATATCTAAGAAGAAAAAAAAGTTATAGAACACCAAGCACATTTAACCCCAATAATACCACCTCAAGGAATTTAATAATGAAACTCCCAAAGGTCAAGCATTAAAAAGGAATCCAAAAAGCAAGAAGCGATTTTAAACAAATAACATACAAGGAAGCTCTAATATGTCTGACGGAAGACAGTGGAAACCTTACAGGCCAGGAGAGAGTGGCATAACATATTTAGATTGTCAAAAGATAACAACTTTTACCCTAGAATAATATGTTTAGCAAAAATGTCCTTCAAGAATGGAGAAATAAAGATCTTACAGAAAAATGAAAGCTAAGAAATTTCATCAACACCAACCTGTACCACAAGAAATGCAAAAGGGAGAGAGAGGATGATAATAAGCGAGAAGAAATTACATGAAGGAACAAAATTCATTGGTAATAGTAAACACACAGAAAAACAGAATATTATAACACTGCAGTGTAATCTACTTTTAAGTAACAATACAATTAAATAATGAGTCAAACTAAAATAATAACTGCAACAACATTGTAAGACATAAATATACAATAAGACATGAAGAGAAAGAACAAAAAGTTAAAAAGCAGAAAGAAAAAGCTAAAGTGTAGAGTTTTTCTTAGTTTTCCTTTTGCAGTTTTGTTTTTTTTATGCAATCAGTGTGAAGGTATCGTCACGTTAAAATAATGGGTTACAAGACACTATTTGCAAGCACCATGGTTAAACAAAAGTACAATGGATAGACCAAAAATAAAAAGCAATGAATTAAATTTTGCCAGCAGAGAAAATCACCCTCAAGAAGGGAAGAAAGGAAAAAAGGAAAGAAGGAAGAAAAGACTACAAACCAATTAGAAAAAATAACAAATTGCAGAAATAAGTACTTACTTAATAATAACATTGAATTTAAATATGTAAGTAAAGTAAACTTTCTGATCAAAAGACATAGAGTGGTGTAATGGATACAAAAACAAAACCCAATAATATATTGAATGCAAGACACACACTTCTTCTATAAACATATCCATAGACTGAAAATGAGGGGTAGAAAAAGATATTTCATTCCAACAAAAAACAAAAAAGAGAAGGAGTAGCTATAATTAGACAAAGTAGATTTCAAAAGAAAAACTGTAAGAGGAGACAAAGAAGGTCATTACGGAATGATAAAAGTGCCAATTCAGCAAGACAATATGATGATTGTAATATATACATACCCAACACTGGAGCACCCAGATTTATGAAATAAATATTATTACAGCTAAATATAAAGATAGACCAACACACAATAATAGCTAGGGACTTCAACAGCCCACTTTCAGCATTCAACAGATATTCTAGAGAAAAAATCAACAAAAAAACCACCAAAGTTCATCTACACGATAGAACAGGTGGACCTAATAAATATTAACAGGACATTTCATCCTGACTGCAGAATACACATTCTTTTCCTCATCACATGGATCATTCTTCAAGATATGCCATATTATTAGGTAACAAAATAAGTTAAAACATTCCAAAAAATTGATATTACATCAAGCGTCTTCTCTGACCACAATGAAATAAAATGAGAAAACAGTAACAAGAGGAATTCTGGAAACTATAAAAACATATGGAAATTAAATAATGTGCTCCTGAATGTCCCGTAGGTCAATGAAGAAATAAAGAAGAAAATTGAGAAGCTTTGTGAAACTAATATTATGAAAACACATCATACCAAAACCTATGGGGTACGGCAAAATTGGTACTAAGAGGGCAATTCATAGCTATCAGTGCCCACATCCAAAAACAGAAAAACTTCAAATAACCTAATGATGTACCTTAAGGAACTAGAAAAACAATAGCAAACCAAAACCAAAATTAAAGAAAATGAATAATAAAGAACCAAGCAAAAATAAATGAAATTGAAATGAAAAAAGGGATTATTAAATATTTTTTAAAAGATAAAATTGACAAACCTGTAGCTAGACTAAGAAAAACAGACAGAAGATCCAAATAAATAAAATCAGAGATGATAAAGAATACATTACAACTGATACTGCTGATATTCAAGGGATTATTATGATTACTTTAAGCAACTACATGTGAATAAATTGAAATCTAGAAAAAATTTGATACATTCTTATATATATATCATTCTATATATGTATTTATATATATAAGTATATATAGATTATATATACATATATATATAACCTGATAAGACTAAACCATGAAGAAATCCAAAACCTGACCAGAGCAATAACAAAGTAACAAAATTGAAGCTCTACTAAAAGTCTCCCAGTAAATAAAATCCCTGGACTTGATGGCTTCACAGTTGAATTCTATTCATTAAAGGAAGAACTAATACCAATACTATTCCAAAAAATAGTTTGGAATACATGGAAGAAATTCTTCCAAACTCATTTTATGAAGCCAGTATTTATCTGATAGCAAAACAAAACAAGGATATATCCAAAAAATAAAACTACAGAACAATATTGCTGATGAATGTTGAAGCAAAATTGTCAACAAAATCCTAGCAAAACAAATTTAAAAACATAGTAAAAAGATTAATATTCATTATGACCAAGTAAGATTCATCCCAGGTATGCAAGAATTGTTCAACATATGAAAATCAAACAATGTAATACATTATATCAACAAAATAAAGCACAAAAAAAAGATCATTGCAATTGATGCTTAAAGTTCAACATCCCTTCATGTTAAAAACTCTTAAAAAATCTATACATGCTATATAATAGCTTAGAAGTTATAGAAGATACATACCTTTACATGATAAAAGCCATGTATAACAGACCTGCAGCTAGTATCATAAGTTAAATCTTTTGCTTTGAGACCTGTAATATGACAAGGATACCAACTTCACCACTATTGTTCAACATAGTACTAGAAACTCTAGCTAGAGAAATTAGAACAAAGGAAAGAAATAAAGGACACCCAAACTGGAAACCAAGAATTATCCTTGTCTGCAGAAGGCATGATATTACATTTGAAAAAACCTAAAGATTCCACTAGAAAATTATTACAACTGAAAAAAAAAAAGTTGCAGGATACAAAACTAAAATAAAAATCAGTACCATTTCTGTATGCCAACAGTGAACAATCTGAAAAAGAAATCTAAAAGTAATCACATTTGCAATAATCACGAATAAAACTAAATGCCTAGGAATTAGGCAAAGAAATGAAACATCTCTACAATGAAATCTATAAAACGCTGATGAAAGATATTGATAAGAACACAAAAACAAAAGAAGATATTTGATATTCATAGATCAGAAGGATCAATATTGTTAAAATGTCCATACCCCAAAGCAATCTACATATTTAATGTAATCCCTATCAAAATACCAATGACATTCTCCACAGAAATAGAAAAATAAATCCTAAAATTTATATGAAATCACAAAAGACCCAGAATAGCCAAAGCTACTGGCTATTGAAATGAAAAATAACAAAATGGATAAATGACATTACCTAACATCAATTTATACTACAGAGATATAGTAATCAAAAAAACATGGTACTGTCATAAAAACAGGCACAAAATCCAATGGAACAGAATATTGAACCCAGAAACCCATTCATACATGTATGATAAATTCATTTTTGACAAAGGTGCCAATAGCATACATTGGGGAAAAGACAATCTCTTCAATACACGGTGCTGAGAAAACACAATATCCATATGTAGAAGAATGACACTAGACCTCTATCTCTCACTTTATATAAAAATCAAATCAAAATGAATTAAATACTTAAATCTAATATCTAAAACCAGGAAACTACTAAAAGAAAAAATTCAGGAAACTATCAAGGACGTTGGTCTAGGCAAAAATTTCACAGGCAAACAAAGTAAAAATAGACAAATGTGATCACATTGTATTTAAAAGCTTCCACACATCAAAGGAAACAGTCAACAACATGAAGTGATAACCCACAGAATGGAGAAAATATTTGAAAACTACCCATTTGAAGAGGGATTAATAACCAGAGTATCTGGAAGCTCAAACGGCTCTACAGAAAAATCAAACTAATAATCTGATTAAAAAAAAAAAGGAGCAAAAACTCTGAGTAGCCATTTTTTAAAAGAAGACATACACATGGCAAATAGGAATATGCAAATGTATTCAACATCATTGATCGTCAGAGGACGCAAATCCAAACTGCAATGAGAAATCTTCTTACCTCAGTTGAAATGACTTTTATCAAAAAGACAGGCTATAACAAATTTTGGAGAGGATGTGGAGAAAAGGGAACCCTCATACACGGTTGGTTCAATGTAAATTAGTATGGCCACTATGGAAAAAAGTTTGGAGGTTCCTAAAAAAATTAAAAGTAGAGCTCCCATATGATCACACCATCACACTAATCACACTATTAGGTAATACACTCAAAATAAAGGAATTCAGTATATTGAAAAGATACCTGCACTCCCATGTTTATTGCAGCACTATTTAAAATAAACAAGACTTAGAATCAACCTAATTGTCCATCAACAGATGAAGAGATAAAGAAAATGTAGTACTTATACATAATGGAGTACTATTAAGCCATTAAAAAAGAAAGAGTTTCTGTCATTCGTAACAACATGGATGGAACTGGAGGTCATTATGTTTAGTGCAATAGTTCAGGCACAGAAAGACAAACTTCACATGTTCTTATTAATTTGTGAGAGCTCAAAACTAAGACAATTGAACTGATGGAGACAGAGAGTAGAAGGATGGATACCAGAGGCTAGGAAGGAAAGTGAGGGGTATGGAGAAGTGGGTATGGCTAATCTGAACCAAAAAATTCATAGAATGAATAAGAGCTAGATAGCACAACAGGGTGACTATAGTTAAAAATAATTTAAATGTACATTTAAAAAAACTAAATATTACAATTTGATTTTTTGTAACACAAAAATCCTTAAGAGGATAGTTAACCTATTTACCATGATGTGATTATTGCACATTGCATGTCTATAAGAAAGTATCTCATGTATACCATAAATATATATATACCACTATGTACCCACAAAAATAAAAAAAATTAAAATTACAAAAGATAAAACAAAGAATAGAGAACCCATAAATAAATCCACATATACAGCCTACAGATGTTCAACAAAGGTGCCAACAACATACATTGAAGAAAGGACACCTTTTTCAAGAAATGATACTGGGAAAATTGGATATTTATATGCAGAAGAATGAGACTGGACCCCTATTCCTCACCAGATACAAAAATCAACTCCAGGTTGATTAAAGACTTAAACATAAATCTCAAAAGTATAAACCACTAGAAGAAAACATAGGGGAAACACTACAGAACATTGGCCTAGGCAAGAATTTTAAGACTAGGACCTCCACAGCACAGCACAGGAAACAAAACCAAAAATAGACAAATGGGAGTGTATTAAACTAAAAAACTTCTGCTTGGCAAATGAAACGATCAACAGAAGGAAAAGACAACTGTTGAATAGGAGAAAATATTTGCAAAATAGGAACTGATATCCAGAATATACAATAGACTCAAACAACTCAATAGTAATAATAATAATCATTATCATTCAATTAAAACATGGGCAAAAAACACATGTTTAGGCATTTCTCAAAAGAAAAGACATATAAATGGCCAAGAGGTACATTTAAAAATGTTCAACATCACTTGTTGTCAGGGAAATACAAATTCAAACCACAATAAGCTGTCATCCCAGTTATATTATCTATCACTAAAAAGATAAAACATTACAGTTTGCAGCAAGGATGTAGAGAAAATCGAACATTTATACTTTGTTGGTAGGAATGTAAATAAGTACAGCACAATTAAAAATAGTTTGGAGATTAATAAAAAAAACTAAAAATAAAACTACCATATGATCCAGCAATCTCACTACTGGGTATTTATCCAAAGAAAAAGAAATCAGTATATCAAAATGTTACCTGCACCACTATTCACAATAGCACCACTATTCACTATAGCAAAGATGTTGAATCAACCCAAGTGTCTATCAATGGATGAATGGATAAAGAAAATGTGGTATTGTTACACAGTGGAATACCGTTCTGCCATACAAAGAGAATGAAATCAAGTCA
This sequence comes from Chlorocebus sabaeus, assembly GCF_047675955.1. Lineage (NCBI taxonomy): Eukaryota > Metazoa > Chordata > Mammalia > Primates > Cercopithecidae > Chlorocebus > Chlorocebus sabaeus. The sequence goes on along the minus strand of NC_132925.1, from coordinate 22,999,395 downwards.
TTTTTGGCAATGTGTATGGAGCTAGAGGCTAGAGGTCATTATATAAAGTGAAATAAGCCAGGCATGGAAAGACAAATACCACACATTTCACTTACATGTGAAGCTAAAAAGTTGATATTATAACGTTAGAGAGTAGAATGATAGATACCAGACATTGAAGTAAGTGTGAAGTGTGTGTGTGTGTGTGTGTGTGTGTGTGTGTCTATGTCTGTTGCAGGGGAGGAGATGCATAAATAGAAGTTGCTTAATGGGTACAAACATTTCATTACAAAGAAAGACTAAGTTCTCATGTTTGATAGCAGAGTAGGGTGAATACATTTAACTAAAATATATTGTATATGTCAAAATAGCTAAAAGAAAGCATCTGAAATGTTCTTGATACATAGAAATGATAAATATTCGAAGTGACACTTATCTCAAATACCCTGACTTGAAATTATACATTCTATGCATGTAACAAAATATCACATGTACCCCATAAATATGTACATATATTGCATATCAATAAAAATGATTCATAACTATCCCACAGACAAATACATTCATCCTATCCTAAGGTCGCCTGAAGTCTCAACCTACTGGAGTACCAACTTAAATTCAAAATTTCATATCAGTCTCACCACATAAATCCCAGGTCTCATTATCTTGTTCAAATTAATCAGATAAAGATGCAACTGTAGATATAATCCATCCTGGAACCAAGTTTCTCTTCGTTTGTAGAGCTATATAACCAGTAAACAAGTTATCTGCTCCCAAAATAAAATGCTAGGATAGGAATAGATGAACAGATTCCCATTCAAAAGAAAGAAAACGAAAGAACAAAAGAATCATAAGAGCTAAGTGATTTAAAATTCCAGTGGTAAAACATTAGGTTTTAAGGCCTGGGAGTTAATACTATGTGGTTGAAGGTTCTGCCCTCTGTGCTCACAGGTCCAATCTTGGAGTCATTCTTCCTTTTTCATGAAGGGTAGCGTTTATTTGAAGCTTGATAATTTTATCATCCTGTTTTCTGCCTGTAAAATTTTGAGAGACTCACAGCCTTCTTTCATTTTCTCTTTTCTCTGTTCTTTTCAGTAGAAGCTGACAGTGTTTCTGCTGGTATAGCATTTTCAAGTATCTTCTGAGTCTTCCATGTATGTCACATGGATTCATTCCATTAGACAAAGGTTCTTCCACAACTCCTTCCTGGATAATCCTAACTCCATTTCCGGCTTCTGCTGAGATAGCTGTGGGGATCTCCAGGTGTCACACCTAATCTCTTCACGCAGCCTCTTCTGTGTCTGAATTATCTGACCTATTAATTCTTCTGAAGCATTATAAAATAATTGCCCGGCCACACTGGTTTTCCCTCCAAAACCAAAATTAATTCCGATATGCTTTGCAATTTACATGGCCTGAGAATTTCACACATTATCACATCCTGTTTTCTTTTGGCTTAAGTTCTTCCGTCAATATATCTCCTTCTTTTCATGTTATTGTCTGTTGCGAGAAAAAAATCAGGTTATATGTTCAAAATTTTTCTTGGAAATAGTGGGGTTGAAGCCTCACCAGCGTAAGGAATTTAAGTAACACTTCAGATCAAACAACAATAATAGGTGACTCTAACTCAGTGGCAAAACCCAGATATCCAGGCTTAGAAATTATATCATACTCATCCCTACCAATTTGAAATATTGTGTACATGCCCATAGCTGAGTCTTTTCAGGAAGAATTAGAGAGGGAAACTCCAAGATACTCTTTCCTGCCTTTGTGTGGGATGAAAAGCCAAGCAAAACACGCAAGGAAAGAAAAATAGTATTTCAAGACTTTGGTGTAAGGAAGGCATCTGAATTTTCCAAAACCTCTGCATCCAACTGCAATTGGTCTATAAATATAATGAAAGATCCAGAAATATAATAATAAATACATATAACTAAATTCATTTACCCTCTAAGGTTTTCAAATCAAGAGGTAATAAATATAACTATGGGTCATGGCTTAGGAGAAATGATTAGTAAAGTTTATGTTACTCTTCAGTACAATTTAAAGTTATTCTAACATATATTTAACTGGTATACTCAATTCTGGTATCCGAGTCCCCAGTGTCACCTTAGATCACTGATAAAGCAAGTATCATAAACCTCAGACCTTTGGTTTCTTTGAGTATTCAACATAATTATCTCATCAGGCATTTTCAAGTTGCTTCTGTGGTTGTGCAGTTTTCCCTAATTAGTTTTTCTGAATGTTTCATGCTCTTTTTAATCTGGTAATACATTGCAAGTTTTGACACTTTCTGACGGCACTCATCAAAGTGTAAAGGGCTTGATTTTCTCATTAGTCATCTTTCATGTTTTTCTATGTTTTTATTGATTTTGGCTTGAAATACTCCTTTCAACATTGTTTAATCAGAATTATCTTGTTGACAAGAGTGTTGCCTAATAAGTTGTTTTCTTTTTTCTAACAATAAGGTATTAACATCATTAAATCATTACTGACATCACACAGCTTAAACAAAAATAACATCTTCCTTTTTACTTTACTTTGAAAAATGGCATGTACTGCATCCATTAATTCCTCATTTACATCAGGTATATCTCCTAATGCTCAACATGGCACATGTATACATATGTAACAAACCTGCACGTTGTGCATATGTACCCTAGAACTTAAAGTATAATAAAAAATAAAAATAAAAAAGAGAGAGAGAAAAAAAAAAAGAAAAAAGAAAATGTCATGTTAAAATGAAACAGGGATAGTAAAACCGTATGATCTGAACTATTTTTATGAAAAATAATATGATCACACTTAGGAGCAGACATAATTCTAACTATTGATATGTATGCTTAACAATTATGAAAGAATGGTGATTCCAGGAAAAAGAAGATTTAAGCATTTTTTTTTTTTTTTTTTTTTTTTTTTTTTTTGAATATAGAAGACTGAGGGATGGAAAGGTTAGAGGAGCAAGAAAGTGGTACGAGGGATTTCTGAAAATTTCTGGCTGCAGTGGGTGTACTCAGCTGGGCTACAGCCAACACTCACTCAAGGAACTCACAACACTTTTAGTGTAAGACCTGGAGATTGTTTATCATTTCATCCCTTCTTCCTTCTATTTGACTTTCTCAAGTCAAATAGATGTAGGAGGCAATGACATTAGCAAGAAGAATGAGGGTATAACATAGAGTAAGAAACCATTCCAGTTAGCCTACAACTAAGAAAGTTCCTAAGCTGCGGGACCTTCAGTGCAAAAATAGGGAAAGAATCAATTGCCCTAATGCAACACCATAGAAAAGATGGCCTGTGGGCTGAGGTGATTGTTGGAATTGTTGTGTTCCAGATCTCAGCACCTATAGGTGAGCACGTGTATCAGAAGGGACAATCTGAAAAATCTTTAGCAGCATCACATTCAAATATCTTCAGAGATAAATGATTGACATAAATGAGTGCAATTCCATTAACATATTCAAATTTGGCCAAAAAACTTCTGTAAGCTCTTATTAAAAATAGTTTGTAATTCCTGATAAATAACATTTTCTTCATCACTGGATTAGGGAATCTAGCCCCAGATATGGGCAAAAAGTTCTTATAAGCAAAGTGAAGCAGAATGGTCACAAATAGATGCATGTAGTTTCGAGTACAGACTTTGTAGTGGGAGACTTAGAGTTTGAATGCCAGCTGCAACACATACTACCTGAGTGGTCATGGGAAGCTCCCAAATTAGCCTGTATCACAGTGGCTTAAGTTTCAGTAGTGCCTGTCTCAATGCAGTGCTGCAAGGGCTAAAAATATTAAATATGCAAAGAATGTAGAACACTGCCTGGTTCACCGTAAGTATGAAAAAAGTGTTAGTTACTAACTTCTCCATCCTTGTCACTCATTAACTTCACAAATATCTGTCAAATCTAAGTGCTAGTTATTGTTCTTGGCACTTAAGCCAGAAAAATCAGTAATACATGCCACATACCACAAAGAGCCTTCATTCTCTCTCCCAGGGGTGTTGGTTAAATGATAAAATTTAGTCAAGTTTCCTCAGCCAATAACACTCATTACACACAGTCTGAAATGTCAACATAAAGAATAAGCTATCCATAACATATAGTGTTAAAGTGGCTAGCAATACTTTGGCAGAATATTAAGCTATTACACTGGTTTCATGGATGGTGTGAGCCCAAGCTCAGGTGTACCTTTTAGGAATTTAGGATGTATTCCCACAGGTACCCAGGTGTCAAGCTCCTTGGGAGTCGCCTGAGTTGAAGGAAGCTGCCCCAAAACATTATGCCTCATTTCTAAGACAGCCCTTTTCCAATGACCTTCCGGGCTGTTGAAAGAAGTGTATCAAAGAAGAGAAGAAACAAAAATTGGACAGAAAGAGATCTTGGGCTCTGTATAGTGGCCACAAGGCCTGAGCCAATCCTATGTGGCCTTTGAAGCTGAGCTATCCCCTCAGAGTTATTATAATTTGAGACTGGGGTCAGGTATTTGTACACATGGGTGTATAAAGGTTATGGTACTTTTATCCCTTAAATCTTCACAAGACTAATGAATAATATTAAAAAGTAAACATTAATGCCATGTTTTGTAGGGCATCTTGTGGAAAAAAATGCCTTTTTACAACCTCTAACTTGTACTTTAAATTTGTTATATAAGCCTGCAGGGAACAATAGCACATACAAAACTCTTAAAGCAGGTGCACTCATAGTTTTCATAAATGGAACCGAACAACTACTTCTTCCTTGGCTGATCAGTTTCAAGATAATATAATGAGTTGATACTGTGTTTGTCAGAGAAGAGTTGATGTGGGGTGTGGGTCTTCCCTGTCTTTGCTGTGATAGCTGGCAGGTGCAGTCCTATTGTTTGATTGCTTAATGGGATCACTTTATAGTGCAGACAATCTACCTGAGACCAAAGGGAAATCAAATTTAAAACAAAAGATAATAGAGAAAAAACAATCATCATTGCTCATTATTTTCATTTTCTTTGTTTCTTTAAATGACTGTTTTTACTGGCTCAAAGAATGTGGCAGATGTTGTCTGTCTTTGTCACAGGAACTGACAGTTTGCCTAGACAGTTAGAGCACCAAGGCAGAAGTACACAAAAGGTGATGTTTTATCATTTGGAAATAACAGATAGGATGTTTACACACATATTTTCAATTGCATACCTTGTATGCATTTTTGGAAATAAATAAGTGGCTAATATATTTTTTAATTTGACATTTATTTAATGCTGCCGGCAAATCACATGTTTCTTGAATGTTGCAGTAGCATATCCTGGCATAACTGGCACTCAGTAGTGAAACAGTGAAACAAATTCAAGAAATTCCTAGTCACCAGCACATGTATACTATCATAAGTCATATGATCCTATTGTAAGCTGCCCTAAAGCTTTAAAAACATCAAGAACTGTTCTACCGTCAGCATCTTTGGTGCAGTTGTTTCACTTCCATTTCTGCTTTTTTATCAACATAGACCTACTGGATGTTGCCACACAGAATAGTCCTACTGAAGTACCAATAGTTATAGTAGAGCTTTCTATATAAAAAATTGAAAAATTATGAACTTCTCTATAATCTTTTTAATTACTATTACATATACAAAATGAATACATATACTAAGATATATATTTAAATATATATATGATTTTATATATATATCCTAAAATATCTAGAGTATTCCTTGAAGTCTCCAGCAAATATATATATGTGTATATATGTATATATGTGTATATATGCATATATATGTGTATATATATGTGTATATATATATTTGACTTCAAAGAAAACTCTAGATATTTTAGGATGACTCTCTCAATCCAACTGGCAACTTGGCCTCCAAAAATATGTTTTATAGAGATTTTCACAGTGCTGAAATTTAAGGCATGAAATGTCAGCTTTATGATTCTTCAGATTTTTGTAGGGGATAAGAAAGGTTGTATGCAAATCACCAAACAACAACAAAAATTTCAAAAGGAAGATAGATGAATATTTCTTTTAAAAAATGATTTAGGCAAGTATTTTGTATAATTCCATCAGGGGCAAGTAACATTGCCAGGAAATTCAGATTACTCTACTGAATATTTAGAAAAAATATGTAATTTGTTTTGTGAAACAAACAAACGACACCCATATTCACACCCACGCCTTCATGCCCTTGTGAACAAAACAGCTTGAGAATAATTTCAAATATGTTTCTAAAATGACATGTATTGATTAAAGTGTTTGGTTGCAAGCAACAACAAATTCAAGACATACTAACTTGAGTCTTTTTGCTAATAACATTATTGGCATACTTAAAGGAAAACTCACAGCTGGATCCAGGGGCTCCAATGATGACATCTGGAGTAGTAATCTTGCCCTCTGATTCTCATTTATTCTTCTTTGTGTCTTGCTTAAATTTTCAGACAAGCTATTGCAATATGATCAACCCCCAGTGTCCTAGTCCTGCATTCCCACAGTGTATAAGTGAGAGACAAAGGTTCATCTTCTTTAATTTCAACGGTACTTGAATCGAGGATAGTCATCCCTGAATGCGCTGCCTCAAGTCATGTAGATTAATAAGCCATTCACTAAAGACAGGGTTTGGGATTTGATTAACGAAGCCTGGGTTTTATGCCCAACTCTGGAACTAGGGTTCACATCAGGTTTAAAATAACTATGTAAACTGAAGATGAGAAATGGGGATTCTTGAGGGAAAACGAGAGTCCCGTTCTCAGCAAAATAAATGGTTGCACACCCAGCAAAAACAAAGGATTTATTTTAGTTTACTGTTGACTGGTGATACAAGAGGATATAAATGCTTACAGTTAGTTGACTAGGAAAGAGCTGTGTGAGTCTGAAAATGCTACATTAATTCAACCAACATATTTCTCCAGAAATGTAACTGCCTCTCCCTTATCAATATCATGCCAGTTCTGTGAGTTTCTGTCATTTCACAGCTTCCTTTCTATGTAAGTCCTTTTTTGCACCACTCTAAAGAAATACCTGAGGCTGGATAATTTATAAAGACAATAGATTTAATTGGCTATGATTCTGTAGTCTTTACAAGCACGGCACTGCCATCTGCTCAGCTTCTGGTGCAGCCTCAGGGAGCTGTCACCCATGGCAGAGGGTGAAGTGGCAGCAGGTATATCACATAATGAGAGAGGGTGCAAGAGAGAAAAAAGGGAGTTCCCAGGCTCTTAAGCAACCAGATTTTGCAGGAACTGAGAACTCATTCATTACCAAAAGGATGATGTTAAACCATTCATGAGAGATCCACCTCCATAATTCAATAACACCCACTTAGACCCCACCTCCAACCTTAAAGGTCACATCTCAACATGAGATTTGAAGGGGACAAATATTCAAACCATATTGCCTTCTCTCTTGCTTGACAGTTGTATGCTATCTAGATAGAAAAGTTCAAACTGGCATCCCTTGTCTAATTCCCTAGATGGAAGATGGGTTTTGTGGTGCTACGATGTAAAAATAAGTACTTTCAACTAAATCCAGAAAACATTCAATTATCTACTTAGAATATTTTAGGCAATAGGCACTGTATTATGTATTACAATAAGTATAAACATTATTAAGCCCTATTTCCTGACTTCTTTGAAATTCTGAAAAATAAGAATAACAGAGTTAAAGAGCTGTACTATCTTTGCCTGATTTTTTACTTAAAAACTATATACAGGCATCCATAATTAAAATATACAAAATTAAAAATGCTCCAAAGTCAAAAACTTCTTTAGTATCAACATGACACTCCAGAGAAATGCTTATTGGAGCATTTATGATTTTAAGTTTTCAGATTAGAGATGCTAAGTACAATGCAAATATTTCAAAATCTGAAAGACTCAAAAATCTAAGACACTTAGGCTCCAAGCACTTCAGATAAGGGATTCTCAGTCTGTATAAGTTCAATGTATATATTATAAAGTAAGCTAATTGATATAGTACAACATAATACATACAGATGTAAATTTTGGAGTAGACAAGGAAACCTGGAAATACACTGAAATATTGTTGGGAATATAATACATGATAAATGAATTCAAAATTAAATGTATTTAAAATCAATGTGTGGAATCATCTGGAGAATAGACCAAATAGTTGAAACAATGTCTCCAAAATTATAAATGCACAAAAATTTTGCCTCTGGTATCTCACATAAATTTTCTTGCAGATGAATTTCTTAAAAATAATATACATGTACGGTTAATCATTTAGAATTATTTGTAACAACACAAGATTTAAAATAACCTTAAGTCCAAAGAGTAGGATTAAAATAAATTATGTCACATTCTTGCAAAAGAGCACATCAAAATAAATGTAGCATTTCTTTTAGAAATTACAGCAACATACTGAACATACAGGGATAGTTACATATACTCAAAAAGCAACTCATTTTGTTTTTCACTATCTGTACAAAATTTATTCATTCATGCCCCCTTCTCTGCTTGAAACTAAGATGGCCCTATCAATTTTCAAATCATGCATTGATTATAAACATTTTTATGGCAATTTAGAGAAGAAAAGTCACACTTAAGTACTGTTCAATACTTAGATGTTTAGTCCCATGTAATAACCATCAATTCTCACTTCATACAAAGTTGTTTTAACTCCTAAGAAAAGCTGGCGATGCACTGCCCGCTCCCTGATTAAGGAGGATTGACTCCTATCTTCTTTTCCTTACCTGCTTTACCATCCAGAGCCTAAGTCAAAGGGTCAGGAAGGAGGAGAAAAGAGGCTATCAGGAAAACATAGTTAACAGGTACTGTCTGAAGCTTGACCTTGCTGATGTTTGTAGCTGGCTTTTCTTCTCATGAAACATTTTTGTGACTTCTTTGGAGAGTCACTCTCATGCCATAAATAGCGCACACACAAGTACACACCCGTGCATACACACTCATAGTTAGGGGGTTTGCAGTAACCCCCTCACTCTGTACACTGTGCTTCATTAAGACTTAGGAGTATGCCTTGATTAGCTTTGCTGCATACATATTCATGGTTAAGAAAATTAAAAGACAAATCACAGATCAGGAGAAAGTATTTACAAATCACATTTCTGACAAGAAACTGGTATCTAGATTATATAAAGAATTCTCAAAATTTAACAGTTAGAAAAAAAATCAATTAAATATTGGAAAAATAAGACCTGGCACGGTGGCTCACATCTGTAATCCCAGGACTTTGGGAGGCCGAGGCAGGTGGATCACTTGAGGTCAGGGGTTCAAGACCAGCCTGGACAAGATGGTGAGACCCCGTATCTACAAAAATTGCAAAAATCAACTGGGCATGGTGGTGCATGCTGTAATCACAGTTACTCAGGAGGCAGAGGCAGGAGAATTGCTCAAACCCAGGAGGTAGAGGTTGCAGTGAGCCGAGATTGTACCACTGCGCTATAGCCTGGGCGACAGAGCAAGACTCATCTAAAAAAAAGAAAAGTGTGTGTGTGTGTGTGTGTGTGTGTGTGTGTGTGTGTATACCTGGCTGAAGATCAGCTTCCAACATGGCATTCGGAGGGGTCAAATATCAAAAGGATAGCAATGGACAAACTAATTATTTGCATTCATACCATGAAATACTACTCAGTAATAATAATAATAATAAACACCATTGAAGAATGCAGTAAAAGAGATGAATCTTAAATATATTTTGCAAAGTGAAGGAAGCCAGAGTCAAAAGGCTACAGACTGTATCATTCCATTTATATGACAGTCTAGAAAAAGCAAAACTGTAAGGTCAGACATCAGATTATTGGTTGCCAGAGGTTAGGGATGAAAGCGGGGGCTAATTACAAATTGGTAGCACGAGGGAATTTTTGGCATGTTGGAACTATTGTCATGAACACAGAACTGTATGCATTTGTCAAAGGCCTGCCTACCACAATGGGTGAATTTTACTGTGTGTCACTAAAAAATTAATATGAGAATTAGGGAACTGAACACAAACAATAACTATTAAACCTAACTATACTATCAATAAATTATAGCCACACTATGTTCCTTATAGTAAGAAGTAAGATAACTAACCTAGGCAACTTAGAAAGTAGTATTTTACAATAAGGCTAAAGAGTAAAAGAACTTTGCACAAATACTATATTGTAGTTAGTACATTCCTTTCTCACAAGGCTATGCGTCAGTAATTCTAATGTACATTATGTGTATGCTAGGTTTGAACAAACAAGTCAATGTATTTAATATGAGCTAGCTGTTTTTCCTATTACAGAGAAAAGTTATAAATAAGAAAAAGGGAAGACTAAAGTGAACATTAGAGTGGTATTGAATTGGAATCATAGGTATTATTAAGAACTTGTGGTTTAAAATATATATTTAAATACATACACATATAGTTACAAATGTGTATGTGCATGTACATATGTTAGTAACATACATATATTTCCTAGCTTTGTTCACTCAAAGGGCCTAGAAGCAATAATACCACAGTGATAATGAGCACGACAAGCACTCATTTGGTTACTTGGTTACCAAATACCAATATTTTATGAAATGATTTAGGGCTTCTTGAAGAAATAGTAGATTCCAGAGCCAAGGAAAGGAAAACATAAGATGAGCCTGCAACATGTGTGGTTTCAGAAAATACAGAAGTACTTCAAACTGGATTACAGTATGTCCAAAGGTCATAGAAACCAACCTTAAAGATTTTTCAGTGATTAAACTTGAAAGTAAATAAAAATGGTGTTGGATAACAGCTCATGTATTAGTCCGTTCTTGCATTGCTATTAAGAACTACCTAAGACTGGTTAATTTATAAAGAAAAGAGGTTTAATTGGCCATAGTGTTGCAACCTGGACAGTTTTCTGCTTCTGGGGAGGCCTCAATAAACTTATAATCATAGTAAAAGGCTAAAGGGAAGCAAGCAAGTCTTACACGCTAGGAGCAGGAGGAAGAGAGAGAAAAGGAGAAAGTGTTACATACTTTTATAAACAAACCAGGTCTCATGAGAACTCATTCACTATTATGAGAACAGCAAGGTAGAAATCTGCCCCCATGATCAAATCACCTCCCACCAGGCCCCTCCTCCAACACTGGGAATTACAATTCGACATGAGATTTGGGCGGGGACACAGACCCAAATCATATCAGATCATAGAACAAAATAGTCATAACTCTATACTTATGTAAATAAATAATTCAATAAGTAAAGGGATATGATGCCTAAATTCAATGTGGCATTCTGGATTGGATGTTGGAACAGAATAAAAGGCATTAATCAAAAAACAAAAAAAGTGAAATCTGAAAATATTGTGTAGTTTAGTTACTAGTACTACACAAACTTAATATCCTAGTTTTATCCCTTGCTATGATTATGCCAAAATGTGTACAGTAGGAGAAAATAGGTGAATGGTATGTGGGAACTATTTGTATCATTTTTGTAACCATATTGAAATGCTAAAATGATTTCAAGTTAATAAGGTTAAAAAGTGTGGTTCAGAAGAGTGTGCTAGTATGCTAGTATTTTTTTAAGTATTGGGCATCTAATTTTATTAACATAAATAAACATAAAAAATAACATAATTTAAATATAAATTAAACATAAAAAAAATAAATTAACATAAAAAAGTCCCATCTTCTGCAGATGGGACTGCAGAAGACATCTTTTAAGTAGCTAATATTAATAGATACAACTAAGAATGTAAAAAAATGTACTATCAAAAAGTTACTGGAGTCCAAAGAGACATAGATCATAATTACCTGAGATAGTGATTAATTGCATCATGGAAAAAGTAGGCATTTATTTAAAAATGAATGCAATTCTGAAATGTGAAAACTCTTGAATTAGGTCAAGAAAAAAGGGAGCATTAGGGGTAAGAGTAGTAATGGTAACAATTTGGAGGTGGGTAAGAGGAGGGCTTATTTAGAGAAGAGTATCTAAAATTATTAGATTAGAACATGTGAAAGGATAGTTTAAAAAAAATCCCATCTCTAGAAAATCAAAAATACCCTACATTCAAGAAAACATAAAATATAATTTCTGGAGAGAAATACATGCTTATAGATGTGGCTTAGAATGTTGCATAGTTAGAAGACTATATGGATAATAGTAAGTAGCAGATTTGAGATTTTAAGATACATTAAAATATTTATTGAAGTAATCAATAGTTTCCTGTTCCAGAAAGCTTTGCTTTCACAGATTTTTTTTTTTCTTTAAAGCGTCTTCTTTCAACTCCAGCAAGAGTACTCGATTATCTACATTTTATAGATGAGAAAGAAAAGTTTAAAGGACTTGTTCACCACCCTGCAGCCATTTGGTAAAGAAACTGATCCAAAAACCACACATTGATTATACTATACTCTTTTCAATATATTACGCTTCTATCTGCTTTTTGTAGTATCACCTAGTAACAGCCCACATTTTTAAGGAATAAGAGAAAGGAGTATCATTTTATAATCATATAATTTAAAAGCTGAAAAGGACCCAAGAGATGAGTTAGTCTAGTTCCAAAGTGTTACAGCTCAAAGAGTAAGAACCAGCCTACAGACTTGCAATTAGTTACCATTATTGTTGATCAGATACAAGTTTCTTAGTTTCTGTCTCCTTCTACTACGTCAAATGATTTATTTTTCCGAAATCTGCTGGAAAATAAAACTGGAAACAAAACTAAGATATTTCATTAATAAATTCACTAAAAATACCTTCAATTTACAAGAAAAAGGATCACTATAAAATTGCAGACACATTTTTTTCAGAGACTATTCAATTAAATTATTCTGAGCTATCTCATTTTCTAAATCCGTAAATGATTAGTTCAGCTCTTATGATCACATTGCAGTAATTGATATCTACAAGTATAAGCATTTGTATCTCATAGCACAAATTCTGACTTGAAAAAGAAGGTTCGAGAAAAGTGGGAATATACTGAAGCATTAAGTGACAGAAGTCATTACAGCAAGAATCTTTCTAGCTTCACTCACTCAGGAAGACAATTTTAACCATTTCCTTCTTGTTAATCAGAAGAAGACAGGCCTGAGCTAACTCTGGCATAGGACAGCTTTAAACTGTCCACAGAGTTCAGAATCAGTGAAATATTTGACAGAGAAGAGACAGGTTGGCCAAGTAACTTGATCTGTGTTTCAAGGCAGAATTGCACTCGTGCTGCTTAATAGTGCAGACATAGACATAGATGGTTGAGGGATATCCCTGCAAACACAGTGATGTGGGATGTCCGCCAGATTCCCTCCATTTTCTTCTTTTCGGTTCCCTTTACTTTCTCCCTCTAATCATCTGTCATCTCTCTTGCCACAGCCCCAGGTCTTGTACACTCTCAAAAGCTGCAGTTGGCACAATACTGAGAAAGGCATCTCAGTAATGGTTTTTGTAACCTTCACAGTGTCATCTCTAATGCCTACTATTAAGATAGTTGGAAAGTGCAACATGAACCTTAATAAGTAAACTAGTTATTGAACAAAAAGATACACTCGTGCAGTTTCTGTCTCAAAGAAACAGAATTTTTTCATATGATTGTTGTCCTCGTGTATGTCTTGCTTTGTAAATTGTCTATTTATGTCCTTTGACCACCTTTTAATGACATTGTGTTTTTTGGTTGTTGTTGTTGTTGATTTGTTTATATTCATTATAGATTCTGGATATTAGACCTTCATCAGATATGTAGTTTGCAAATATTTTCTTGCATTCTGTTGGTTGTTTACTCTATTGATAGTTTCTTTTGCTGCGTGGAAGAAGCTTTTTAATTAGGTAAAAATTAAATTAAAAAAATTTAATTAGGTAAAATTTAATTTAAATTTGTCAATTTTTGTTTTTGTTGCAATTGTTTTTGGTGCCTTTGTCATGAAATCTTTGCCAGGTCCTATGTCCAGAATGGTATTTTCTCGGCTATTTTTCAGGGTTTTGTAGTTTTAATTTTGTATCTATCTTGAGTTAATTTTTGTATATGGTATAAGGAAGGGGTCCAACTTCACATGTCTAGCCAGTTATCCCAGCACCATTTATTGAACAGGGAGTTATTTCCCTTTTACTTGTTTTTGTCAACTTTGTCAAAGATCAGATAGTTGTTTGTGTGTGGCATTATTTCTGTACTCTCTATTCGGATCCATAGGTCTCTATGTCTGTTCTTGTGCCAGTACCATGCTCTTTTGGTTACTGTAGCCTTGTAGAATAGTCTGAAGTTGGGTAGCGTGATGTCTCCAGCCTTGTTCCTTTTGCTTAGGATTGTCTTGACTGTCCAAGCTCTTTTTTGTTTCTATATGAATTTTAAAATATTTTTTTCTTATTCTGTGAAGAATGTCATTGGTAGTTTGATAGGAATAGCATTGAATCGGTAAATTCTTTCAGGCAGTATGGCCATTTTAACAATATTGATTCTTCCTATCCATGAGCATGAAATGTTTTTGCATTTGTTTATGTCACCTCTAATTTCTTTGAGCAGTATTTTGTAATTTTCATTGCAGAGATCTTTTACTTTCCCTAGTTAGCTGTATTACTAGGTATTTAATTCTTTTTATGACTATTGTGAACTGGATTGAATTCTTGATTCGGCTTTCAGATTTGATGTTGTTTGTGTATAGGAATGCTACTAATTTGCAGGCAACGAGCATATGAAAAAATACACAACATCACTAATCATTAGATGAACACAAATCAAAACCAAGATGAGATACAATCTCACACCAGTCAGTATGACTATTACTGAAAAGTCAAAAATAACAGATGCTAGCAAGGTTGTAAAGAAAAGAGAACACTTAAATACTGGTGGTGTGAGTGTAAATTAATTCACCCATTGTGGAAAGAAGTTTGGTGATTTTTCAAAGAATTCAATCCAGAATTACTATTCATCCTAGATATTCCATTATGGGGTATATGCTCAAAGGAATATAAATTTTTCTACCATAAAGACACATGCATGCATATGTCCATCACAGCACTATTCACAATAGCAAAGACATGAGATCAAGCGAAATGCCCATCAATGGTAGACTGGATAAAGAAAATGTGGTATCTATATATGATGGTATACTACATATTCATAGCTGTAAAAAGAATGATATCATGTCCTTTGCAGCACTATGGATGGAGCTGGAGGCCATTATTCTAGGCAAACTACTATAGGAACAGAAAACTAAATATTGCATATTCTCACTTTTAAGTGGGAGCTAAACATTGAGTACATATGGACACAAAGAAGAAAATCACAGGCTGGGTGCAATAGCTCATGCCTATAATCCCAGCACTTTGGGAGGCCGAGGCAAGTGGATCACTTGAGGTCAGGAGTTCAAGACCAGCCTGGCCAACATGGTGAAACCCTGTCTCTACTAAAAATACAAAAATTAACTGGACATGGTGGTGGGTACCTGTAATCCCAGCTACGCGGGTTGCTGAGGCAAGAGAATTGCTTGATGCAGGGAGGTGGAGGTTGCAGTGAGTCGAGATTGCGCCACTGCCCTTCAGCCTGGGCAACACAGAGCAAGCCTCTGCCTCCAACAAAACAAAACAAAACAAAACAAAACAGGAAAAAAGAATCACAGACACTGAGGTCTACTTGAGGGAGGAAGGAGGGTGGAGGATGAGAATGGAAAAACTACCTATTGGGTACTATGCTTATTACCTGAGTGGTGAAATAATCTGTACACCAAACCTCTGTGACGCACAATTTACCTGTATAACAAATGTGCACATGTACCACTGAACCTAAAATAAGAGTTAAAAAAAATTGAAACATAATTGTACTTTGAAGGGTGACAGTCTTCCCATGGGTAAAATTCAAACTAAATAAGGAAACTAAAGCAGATTCAGAGAATTGTGCATGTTTTCCTATCATACTTTATTTTTCAATAGTCTTCAAGATTTGTTGAACACAAATATATATAATTTTTAGTTCTTGCTAATAAATAATTTGGTTCTAAACTAATTATTGAATATTCTCCAACCCTTATGATTCAAATAATATTTGCCACGTAAAAATAGTTTTAAAAAGTCATTTAAATAGAAAAGTAAAATTTATTTATTTATTTATTTTTATTTTTTATTTTTACTTTTTTTGAGACAGGGTTATACTCTGTTACCCTGGCTGGAATGCAATGGCACAATCTTGATTCAATGAAACCTCCTACACCGGGGCTCAAGCGAGCCACCCACCTCAACATCCCCAATAGCTGGGACTACAGGTGCACCCATCACACCTGGACAATTTTTCTTTCTTTCTTTTCTTTTTTTTTTTTTTGTAGAGACACGGTTTCTCTACATTGGCCAGGATGGTCTCCAACTCCTGGGCTCAAGAGATCCACCAGCCTCAGCCTCCCAAAGTGCTGGGATTACATGCATGAGCAACCATGCCCAGGCACGATTTCTTATTAGTGAATCCCATTGTAACGTTTTCTAAGAGAAGCACAATGTAGCAAAACAAACACCAAGGTTAATCTTCATGTGTATTCTCTACATTGATTGACAATAAACAAGTTCATTTCTGCAAGCCTTGCCTGATAAGTGGCTGAATAACATAGTTAGCTGCCTTATTTTTTATTTAGTCTGGTTGGGTGTTTTTGACATTGTGAAAAACAACATAAATGCAGTACCATCTGAAGCCAATAATAATAAAATAATTTTTATATTATTGTAGGAAAATACAATGCACACACACACACACACACACACACATAAATAAGAAAAAAACTATATCCATGTTACTATTTTTCTTCCAAGAATTCATTGTGAAAAACTATGCATTGTTGGTCAAAACATACAAATTTTATTGGGGGACTAATAAACTACAAAACTAGTAAAACTATGTTGTAGAAAGTGTAGAAACAGAGACTGGGCTCAACGATAATTATACTAATGATAATGTCGGCCACAAGTTGAGGCTTACAATATGTTTGCCCCCATTCTAAGTATGATTCATGGATTAATTAATTTCATGATCACAACAAGTCTATGAAGAAGGTAATACCATTATCCTCACCAATATAACAGTGTGACCTGATTAAGTTACATAACTTCTCCGAGCATGTTCTTTCACAGAGGATTAAATAAGGGAATATATTTTCAATAATCACTTCAGTTCATAGAGAAATATTCTTCATATTGCATTCAAAAAATCATCAGTATAAAAATAAGTATATTTTAATATATAAAATATGTATACATACCATAGGTGTTTGTGTGATATTTTTCCCCTTGCCCATCATGTGGGTACTTACAAATCCTTCCAAAGGCTATCAGGGGTCATTGACCCTGTGAAGCGTTCCCCTCAGTCTAGCAGCAGTGACAGATCCACTAAGTTCTAATCAAGATCATTGTGTTGACTGATATGACAGGTCATCCAACTCATACATTAAGATGATTGAAATTACCGAAAATTAGATGGACTTGACCATAAATATATTGATTTAATGGCATACATGTAATAACATGCTCTTTTTCTTTTTGTAACTTTTTTCTTTTGATTGTTATTACTCCATTCCATAGATCTAGTGTCTGTGGACTATTTCTTTAAATTGCTTTTCATGTAAAGGAAATTGGGGCAATAAGTTTATTAATTCATTTTTCACTGACTGTTAGTTTTTTTATTTAGTTCATATGAAATGAGAATTGATGACTGAAGAAAATGTTATTTTTGGTTGAGATTTGCTTTTCACCAATGACCTGTCATTTTGGTCACATGTAATCCAGAAAGCCATTGAATCATCTCTTATTTTCTTCATCAAATGACAATAATGCTTATTTTGGCATTTTAAGAGAGCTATTTTGGAAATCACTCTAATTTTCTGAGCATATTAAAATATGATTAAAGATGTAAGGACTGTATTTAAAATATATCTGTGAGAGAAAATAGGAAGGAAACTGCCGAAGACGGGACAGACATCAGGCTATGATGAACTGCGATCCTGAGGGAAACAGAGAAGACAACAAGGTGAATAGGAGCATCATAGACTACAGGACTGCCAGGGAATGGCTGACCAAAGTTTGACCTTGAGAGAAGTATCATGACTACCAGAGAAGGATCTGCCATAGCATCACTACAATGCTCAGTCAATGGCTGGGGTCAGTCCAGAGGATATGTGGCATGACAACAAATGCAGTGATGGATTTTAGAGTTAGTTACTAGGGCCTTTGGCCAATTAGGTTTCTGTAGTTGGACGTCTGAGAGGCACATTCGCATGGCCACTGTACTACTCAATCATTTTTATTTAAAATTATACTCAAAGTAAGCATGCTATTTGAATGATTGGAATTGCTGGGTTTGGGACAGCTTCCCACTTTTAATAGTTTTAGAAGTTTTTGGTGTATCTACCCTGCTTTTCATTTAACCTTTGGAAAACAATGTATTTTTCTTGAGTTATTATTGTCCCTAAATTATAACACAGACTTGCAATGATATACGATAATGAGGAAAAAAGGGAAAACTACATTTACCAAATTATTTTCTTAAACCTCATATCTGCTATCTTTTGAAGTTGCATATATGTTATACTATATGTGAAATTACAAATGAAAGAAAATGATATTATTTATTTACCTTAGCATATTATTCTATGGCTTCAGGGAAAACATCCAGCTCTTATTTTCAAGAGTTTACTCTTCTTTTTCTTTCTCTCCCATGATAATTAAAACACAAACACAAGCAGTAATACAATTTGAATTACATTTGTACTTTGTAAGGGATTCTAAAGACTTGCGGTAAAACAAGTGCCTATCTGAAAACATTAAGAACCAAAAAAAGGAAGCATACTAGCAGAGAATTTTTCTTATTTGTGTTTTGTTCCTGAAATTTTATTCATAATGCTAGTCATTTGTAAATATTTTTATAAACAAAACAAAAAACAGAGAAGAAAGATAGTTTTCATAGTATTCAAGTAGACACGTTAGAATTATCTTACACTAAAAATTACCTGGCTCATTAGAAAATACCTTCAGCTTTCTTTAAGGAATTCAGTTATTTTAAAATCAGAATAAGTAAATAAGTAAAAGAGTAGGTATTAGAATTAATCTTATTACATAATCAATAATAATGTCTACTGTAATTAGTACATTATTACATTTAGTACTGTAATAATGTACTAAATTGAATGAGATTAGGATAAAACTTTTGTTATCTAAATTTGTAATGTTATAATTTGCTGTGAAATCATTTTTTTTTGTTAGTTTCTGTGTTAAGAGAGGCAGTAGGAGATTGAAATTATTTCTGTTCATCAGTTGAAAACACACAACCCTTAAAGATCATGACTCCAAGAACCTCCCTGGGAAATCAAATACATTACAGGATGTCACTCTGTGCACCACTAGGGTTCACGTTACAGTCCTCAGATCCCTAAGGCTATCTGAAAGAGAGTTCAAAACCAATAGACTCAACTACTTGAAGACAGGGTGTCAGTCATGTATATGTTTTGTATCCTTGCTTCACACAAAATTCCTGGCCATGAGTAGGAGTTTGTTAAAACTAAGCTGACTAAATTATAACTCAGAGCCTCTATTTTTCTGATAAAAAATACTCAATGGTTTTCTGCAGCAATTAGAACAGCAAAACTCCTCAGAATGTTCTACAAGTTCCTACATGATATGTCCCTTGATAATTTCTGCAGATTAACATCTACCACATTCTTATTTTCTATATTGGAGCTAAATTATGCATTTCATTGTAAATTACAAGTATAAGCACACACTTGTTTAGAGACTTTACATTACAATATTCCTGCAGCAAACTGATTTTGATCATTATTCAGGTTTCTGCTAAAATACTACTCAAATATCATCTCCTCTGAGATATCTTCTCTGACCAATTTATCTTCTTAGCTCCTGCTCTGTATATATTTCCTTCCTTCCTTCCTTCCTTCCTTCCTTCCTTCCTTCCTTCCTTCCTTCCTACCTTCCTTCCTCTCTTTCTTTCTTTTCTTTGTCTTTCTTTTTCTTTCTTTCTTTCTTTCTTTCTTTCTTTCTTTCTTTCTTTCTTTCTTTCTTTCTTTCTTTCTTTCTTTCTTTCTTTCCTTCTTTCTTTCTTTCTTTCTTTTTCTTTCTCTTTCTTTCTTTCTTTCTTTCTTTCTTTCTTTCTTTCTTTCTTTCTTTCTTTCTTTCTTTCTTTCTTTTTCTTTCTTTTCTTTCTTTCTTTCCCTTCCTTCCTTCCTTCCTTCCTTCCTTCCTTCCTTCCTTCCTTCCTTCCTTCCTTCCAATTCTCCCTCCCTCCCTCACTCCCTCATTCACTCCCCCCCTCTCTTTTTTCTTTCTTTCTTCTTCTTTCTTTTTTCTTTCTTTTCTTTCTTGCTTTCTTTTTTCTTCCTCTTTTTCTTTCTTTTCTTTCTTTCCTTCTTTCTCTCTCTCTCTTTCTTTCTTTCTTTCTTTCCTTCCTTCCTCCTTTCTTCCTTCATTCCCTCCTTCCTTCTTTCCTTCCATTCTCCCTTCCTCCCTCACTCACTCCCTCGTTCCCTCCCCCCTCTCTTCTTTCTTTCTTTGCTTCCTTCCTTCCATTCTCCCTCCCTCCCTCCCTCACTCACTCCCTCATTCCTTCCCCCTCTCTTTTTTCTTTCTTTCTTCTTTTCTTCCCTTCCTTCCTTCCTTCCTTCCTTCCTTCCTTCCTTCCTTTCTTTCCTTCCTTCCTTCTTTCCTTCCTTCCTTCCGTTCTCCCTCCCTCCCTCCCTCACTCCCTCGTTCCCTCCCCCCTTTTATTTATTTATTTATTTATTTCTCCTTCCTTCCTTCCTTTCTTCCTTTCTTCCTTCCTTCCTTCTTCCTTCCTTCCTTCCTTCCTTCCTTCCTTCCTTCCTTCCCTCCCTCCCTCCCTCCCTCCCTCCCTTCCTTCCTTCCTTCCTTCCTTCCTTCCTTCCTTCCTTCCTTCCTTCCTTCCTTCCTGCCTTCCTTCTTCCTGCCTTCCTTCTTTTTTTCTTTCCTCTCTTTCTTTTTTTTTTTTTTTGACAGGGTATCACTCTGTTACCCAGGGTGGAGTGCCGTGGCAGGATCACAGGTCACTGCAGCCTTGACTTCCCAAGCTCAGCTAAAATAAAATCCCTTTTCAGTTTGCCTTTCTACAAGTCAACAGCTTTATTACACAGCTTCTAAGTTATTGGAAATAAAAATAAACAATGAATATATACACGCTCACATTTCAGAACGAGCTACAGGTTGGGTATCTCGAATCTTAAAATCTAAAATTTAAAACTTTTTGAGCATCAACATGACATTGAAAGGAAATATTCATTAGAGAATTTCAGATTTTGAATTTTTCGGTTAGGGATGCTCAACTGGTAAGTGCAATGCAAATATTCCAAAATTTTTAAAAAGTCCAAAATCTGAAACAGTTCTGGTCCCAAATATTTTGGATAAGGGGTACTCAACCTATAGCTTGATATAAAATGTGATCACATATATCAGGCTTTATTCTGCATACCTGGAACTTTATTGTATTTTATTTTGCAATTATGCAACTCTTAAAGTGATTGCTTCTTAAGATTGAGGTAGACACTGAACATATCAACCATATTGTCAATTCTAGAAAAAAAATTATCACAAGTTATCAAGCTATTGTACATATTTTATAGAAATATTAGAAACTAAAATTAAATTTCAATAGGACCTTCCATCTATCTAATGAAGTTCAGAACTCTTTCCTGATAGTGTGTAGCTGCCAGAATCTGAAAATGTGGATACTGGCAGAGTAACCTATAATGAGTGTGGTAGATTGTTCATTTCTCCACACTGAATAATCCAGAAAAAAACAAATACATTTTCTTTATTTCTCTGCCTAATAATCATATGATTAGACATTATGTTCCACATTGTAGCATTTACTACAGTGCATTTATTTTCTGCTTACATTTTCTTTATCCCACTAGACTGACAAGCACAAGTAAAAAACTACCATATCTACTTGTCTACATTACGTGGTCCCTTGTATCTAACATAGTTCTTGGCACAGTAGAGGTTCTTAATAAATATTAGTTGAAAAACTGCATGATTTAGAGAAGTGACAACAAACACTCAGCATATTTTTAGTTTAATAACAAACTGTTGACCTGCACCTTCTTTAAACTATAATCTGAGAATTACTTAAAATTTATTGAACTATGTATCACTGAAAATGATAGTTGACTATAATTTACTGTAGTGACAAGACAAAGATGGTGTTGATAAGAATAATAAAATGCGTGTTTCCTTGAGAGAAAAATATCTTTTAATTTCTAGATGATGAAAATAGAGTGATGCCTAAATAGTAATTGAGGCCATTTGGGAACATCATATATTTTGTAACATCCCCTGATAGTTTGAAAGTTGAGTTTGTATCTTAAATAAATGGAGACCTATCTTATAATTTTCCATTACATATGTTAAGATAAAACTTGGAAACCAGCAGGTACTGCTCATAAAATATTGCAAATTAGAGTTGTGTGTAATTTAAGGAGGGGCTAGAGCAAGTCTGGACTATATTTGATTTAGTTTTAATTGGTTTTAGGAATCATTGCCATTTAAGCAATGCTAAGAAAATACTAACGCGTAAAACGATATGAACTCTATTAAATACACACTAAAACATATTTGTTAGTTGGAATATGTGTTAAATCTAAAACAGTATTCCACCCTCTTTAATTTTTCATCAAGTGTCTCATATGTCTTAATTCTATCAATGCTGTTTAAAATCAGGGCCTAGTTTCTTGTCAATATGATATGGAAAATTTGTTACTTCTACATGTGTGCAGACTATTGTAAGTCCAAGGAAAGAATGAATAAAATATCAGAACTAAGTTCTACTTCCACTAACATGTACAAACCTGTAAAAAATAGTCATCCACAATTTAAAAAATAAAAACCAAATAATCTATAAAATCATATTTTTCCTGAGCCCATCAGAGCACATTTTAAAACCGTGAATTTCAAGGTGTCAAATATTTCCTCCATGAAGAGAAAGAATGTATCATATTCAGAGCCTGGGACAAACAAATAATCATCATAAATGTGGGTGAAATAAAATCAACTGATAGATACTTTCATAATTTCATAAAGACCAAGTTCAGGCTAACGTATCAGTTTGGCATAACTGGGAACCCCAGAAACAAAGGCACTTTACAATTAATCTTAAGATGTTTTCAACAGACATCATTCAGGTGCTCACGAGAAACACCGGGAGTAGGACCTCGATCTTGGGACAAATACTTCATGGCACAGACTTGGGGGGTAAAATCAGGTGTGTCAGACAGAGCTGAAATTCTGCCTGCTTCCCTGGATACTTTCCTCATAGGATATAAAGGCTGATTGTGTACAGGTAGCAAATCGTTTCACTTATAGGACTCATACAAAATTCATTGCTTCTGATGGAATCGAAAAATAAAATTAATTTGCTGCTGGGAGAATAGGTACAAAGCACTTCCAAACCCACAACGCAGCCATGATTCATTGTTGATGAGGAATGGTAAAAGAAAAAGCCATCTGCCTCTATGCTCAAGATTATATGCCAATATCAAGAAGAGTCTGCTAGTGAAGAGGATCAGGTAGAAATATCTCTCCCATGTAAGCCTGATCATAAGTGGATAACAGAATTTAGCTGCTATAGAGAGGTGAGGCAGGAATGATGAAGAATCTCTACCCTTCAGGACAAAGTACACAGGGCTTGCCTAAGGTTTAGTTAGCCTGATCTGAGAGAATTTAGAAAACAGAAACAAAAACAAAAAAACATTTTGGCCCCACTGTAGGCCTAGTCTTGAGGAACAAGTATCAACCGTCTAACCATAATGGGACGATAAAATCATGCAGAGAGACCTCCTCCATGGCTCAGGTATGCAGTAACTGTGGAAAACTGAGAGTAGGGCAGAAACTCTGAGGAAAAATCCTCTAGCCCTGCAATCTCTACTCTGAGCGTAATTAACAGTAGCCTGGAAGCAGCTATCCACATTCAGGCCTGACAGAAGGTGATGTATGCCCAGGTACAACTGCCGTTTACCTTATTTTCTTCTGTTCTCTACACAGTATGTGCTATAGAATCAAAAATTGTAAGGTAAACAAAACATAAAAAATAATTTTTTTGTCAAGATAAATTATTTAAAAATCTAGATTAAGAAATCATGGATGTGATGAATAGATACGAAAGAGACTATGAAATGATTATGATTTATATGACAGAGGATCCGATGCACAAGGTAGACAATATGCCTGAAAACATAGGAATTATAGCAAACAAAGGGAAGCTACACAAAAAATCCAAAGAAAATGCTGCATTTAGAAATATAACACCAGTGATGAAGAATTCTTTGATAAGCTCATGAAGAAATCAGGCACAACTGAGGAAATCAACAGTGAACTTGAAGATATGTCAACAGAAATGATCAAAGCTGAAATATAAAAAGAAAAGGAAACTTGAAAAGCAGTATTCAGGAGCTGTGGGAAAACAAACTATGGCCTACCATTTGTGTTGCTGAAATTCCAGAAGGATAAGAGAAGAAGAATGGGGTGTAAAAAATATTAGAGATAATGGCCAATAATTTTTCAAAATTAATTAAAAATAAACCAAAGTTCCAAGAAACTAGAGAACCCAAAGAAGAAAAAAATATTTGACAAATAAAAGCTAAAGTGCTGATAAATAAAGATAGAGAAAAATATCTGGAAAACAACTAGGGAAAAAAGAAACATTGTATACAGAAAACATAAGAACCCAAACAAAAACCAGACTAAATGTTGAAAATAGTCAACTCAAAGTTCCACACCCTCTTAAAATGTGTTTTTAAAATGTCTGTAGTTGTTTTATTAATTTTGCTACTGTTTTCCTGTTTTCTATTTCACTGATTTCTACTGTTTTTCATCTTTTCATCTACTTATTTCTGATTATTTTGCCTAGACATTTACTAGTTTTTTTGAGGGAGTTTTCTGTTTTTGTTTTGTTTGTTTTTTTTTTTTTTGAAGACACGGAATAGTTGATTTGGAAATTTATTCTTTCCTAATATAAACACTTAATGCTATAAGTTAGCCTCTAATTGCTGCTTTGGTGACATTCCAAAAATTTTAATATATTGTATCTTTATTTTCATGTAGTTGAAAGGATTTTCTGATTTTCTGTTTGATTTTTTTTTTGACCTATATGTTATTTAGAACTGATTTATTTCAATTCCATATATTTGGGGCTATTCTAGAAATCTTTCTTATTTTCTGTTATTGATTTCTATTTTAATGCTATGTTGTCAGACAACATATTTTGCAAGCTTTGAATCCTTGTGAATTTATTATTTTGAAATGTGTTTAGTTCAAGTACTTGGATATTTTCCTATTATCCTTCTCTTACTGATTTCTAATTTGATTCCATTGTGGTCAGAGACCACTTTTAATATGATTTAAATTCTTTCAAATTTGTTGGCGTTTGCATTATAACCAGACTATAGTCTATCTTGTTATGTGTTCTATGGGCACTAGAAGATAATGCGTATTCTGCTATTGTTGGATCAAGTGTTCTATAAATGTCTATTAAATCCTGTTCACTGATGGTGTTGTTGAATTCTTCTATATCCTTAATTTTCTCTCCAGTTATTTTATCAGTTATTAAGCAAGGGATGTTGATGTTTCCAACTATAATTATATATTTATCTTTTGTCAGGTCTATCAGCTTTTGTTTAACGTAAGTGACCCTTGGACAAGGCAGAAATTAGAGATTTCAAACCTCAGACAGTCAAAAATCCAGGTATAACATTTAACTCCCTAAAAACTTAATTAATAATAGCCTACTGTTCACTGGAGGCCTTAATAATAACATGAACAGTCGACTAACACTCATCGTCCGTGTTATACATACTATATATACTGTATTATTACAATAAAGTAAGCCATTGAAAAGAAACTGTTATAAAAAATCATAAGGAGGAAAAAATATATTTATTCATTAAGCAGAGGTGGATAATGAAAATGGTCATCATTGTCATTGTCTTAATGTGAGTAGGGTGAGGAGAAGAATGAAAAAGAGAGATTGGTTTTGCTGTCTCAGGGTGGTAAAGTCAGAAGAAAATCTGTATATATAAGTAGACCAGTGCAGTTCAAATACATATTGTTTAAGGGTAGACTGTATTTTGAAGTTCTGGTTTTTGGAGTATAAACACTTAAGATTGTTATATCTTTATCCTGAATTGACACTTAATATTTTGTAATGGCCCTCTTTGTCTCTAATAACTGCTTTGCTCTATAGATTCCTTAATCTGATATTAGTATAGCCATCTTTGCTTTCCTTTTATTAATATTTATAGTATAAATCATTTTCTATCCTTTCACTTTCAACTTATGTATATTATTATATTTACATTGAATCTCTTGTAGATAGCACATATTTGAATCATGATCTTATTTTACTCTGTCAATTGTGTTTTAATCAATGTATTTAAGTTACATCATTTACACATAATGTAATATTGATATATTAGGGCTTAATTCTGCTACTTTGTTTTTCATTTTTCATTTTTAACTTACTTTTTTGTTTCTCTGGTTTCTTTTTTCTGCTTTTTCTCAGGGTTCCTTGAATATCTTGATAACAGGTACAATATCCATACAATAAGAAACAAATTTGAAGTAGTCACTCATAGAGGTACCATATCTGATCTTCATCATTGCTTTGTGTAGATCCATATTTCCATCTTGTATCATTGTATTTCTGCCTGAAGAACATTCCTTAAAACTTTTTCTTTCTTTTTTTTTTTGGCTGTGTGGGTCTGATGGTGACAAATTCTTTCATCTTTTTCACGTTTGAAAACATATTTATGTCCCATTTTTAAAGAAAGAAATTTTTTTTCTGGGTATAACAGATTTTGTTTCATGTTTTTGTCATCTCAGGACTTTAGAGATATTCTACTCTCTTCTCACTTGTCATCATACTCATTTTATTCCTCTGTTCATGCATCCTTTATTCAAACTACTTAGAAGGTTTTGTTTTCATCTGTGGTTGGAAGCAATTTGATAATAATATGCATTGGTGCAATTTTCTTCATGTCTTTTATGTTTGGAGCACATTGAAATTCTTCTATTTTAGATTTATGATTTTTATCAAATTTAGAAAAATTTTAGTCATAATTTCTTTAATATTTCTCTATTCCCTCCATTATCTACTTTGGGAACTCTGATTACATGTAAATTATGCCACTTATGACTTTATCACTGTTAACTGATATTTTGTTCATTATTATTATTATTCTCTTATTCTGTATTTATTTTAGTACAATTTCTGTTCCTATTTATTCAAGTTCACTAACTCTTCTGCAATTTCTAATCTGCCATTAATTCTGTCTATTGTATTTTTATCACAGATATTTTAGTTTCCATCCTTGGAAAGTTAACTTTTAAAATATGTGTTATGTCTCAATTTTTTGAACATATGGATTATAGTTCTAATAATTGTCTTGATTTATTTGTTTGCTAATTCTAACAAACTTGTCCCCTATAGATCTGTTTTAATTGATTGCTTCTTCACATGTCTTTTATTAATTGAATATTGCATATTGTGAATTTCATTTTTTAGAGTGATAGATTTTTGTATCCTTATAAATATTTTTAGGTTTGTTCTGGGATGAAGTTGGGTTTCTGGAAATAGTTGGATGCTTTCTACTCTAGCTTTTAGATTTGTTAGATGGGACTGGAACAGTGACCAGATTAGGGCTAATTCTTCCCCTCCACCAAAGCATTACCCTTCTGATACTCAATTTTCCTTGAATTAGGAAGCTTTCCAGTATTCCTAATGGGAACAAGCTCTATTCCCATCCCGGTGACAGCATCAGGGACTGTTACTCTAATCCCTTTGGGCATTTCTTTCTTGAGCTCAGGTAGTTTCTTCACACAGATGTGTAATCAGACCTTGGTTGAATACCTGAGGGGAGTTTTCTGTATATCTCTGAGATTCTCTCTCTGTGTAGCTGTTTGCTGTACTATATTCTGTTTTTTGAACTTGAATTGTCTTGGAACTCTCAGCTCCATTTCTTCAGGGACATTTTCAATTTCTGCCAAAGTACCTTCTCTCTGTAACATGGCCCAGAAACATTCTCAATAGGTTAAACCACAGTCAATCCTGATACTCCCCTGACCATTATTTTTTGTTTTCATCTTACTCAGGGATCAGCATTCTTCATTGACTGATATCTTGGAAAACAATTATTTTATATATTTTGTCTGTTTTGCATTGTTTCAAGTGAAAGGGTGAGCCTATATCACTCAACCTTTGTTAGAAGCAGAAATTAATGTTAAGTTTTTAAAGTTGAAAGAAGTATATGTGTGTTTTTTACAAATTTACATATTTTTAATAATTTTATAAGTTACATTTTATTTTAAATGCGATTAAAATAACAAATCAGCTTTAATTAGGAGATAGAACTGTGATGCTCAAGTCTGAATTACAGCAATTGGTAGGAATAATAAAACAAGAATAATCAAAACAACATCATGTTGTCATTGCTTAATAAATGATGGACCATGACAGCATCTCAGACAGTAGAAAACATGAATATTCATTCAGATCACACTGTGACATCAGAATGAAGCTTCAAGGGTATGCCCTTTCCAGTCCTCTGACTTCAATGCAGACAGTAGTGTCAAAATATTACCATATTGTGATAAGAAGCTCACCTGCTTCTTTCTCCCTTTGGAATTATTATCAAGTTTTGGAATATGATGTAGTCATCACACTTAAGCTTTGGATGCTGAACTTGTGAGCAGAATATTAGCAAACAAGCTAAGAAATCAATAAGCAGTCAGCAAGTTCAAAAGCTGTTATACTGGATTACTTTAAAGTCAGCTACTGTTTCATTAACAAAATTTTACACTATGGTGCTAACAATTTTCAGGCTCCTATTTTTTAGGTGGATTAGCAGTTCATTTTCATAAGGAATGTGAGAATGCACAGAGGTTCTCTCTCTCCACTCCTTCTTTCTGAATGGCTTAATTCAGTTCTGATTTTTTTAAATTGATATACACAAAATTTACCCATATCATTTATAAGATCAATAAATTTTTCATCAGATATCAAACTAATATGTAACTAATAAAAATTATAGGTATATAAATAATTAAAATTATAGGATTTTAATTGATAATTGCTACAAAGATATATATAAATATATATATCATATATATATATATATAAGGTGAAATAATGGTCCACCAAACTGATCTACATTCTAGAACTCAGAACCAGTTAATATCTTAACCTATATGGAAAAAGAGACTTGGTTGATGTGATTAAGCTAAGCAATGTGAGATGGGGGAATTATTCTGGAATAACATGGGGGAATTATATCTGCATGGGCCCAATATAATCAGATTCAGAGAGGGAAATGAAATCATAGTAGCAAAGGTTGAAGTGATGCAACTGCTGGAAGAAGAGGTCACAAAACAAAGAATGTAGGCAGCCCCTGAGAGCTGGAAGAGGCAAGAAAAGGTGTTTTCACATAGAGCCATTGAAGTTAAGGCAGTTCTGCCAGTACCTTGAGTTTAGCCAAGAGAGACTGATCTCATAGTTCTGACCTCCGGAACTGTAAGAGAACAAATTTGTGTTTTGTTAAGCCCCTACATTGTGGTAATTTGTTATAACAGCAATAGGAAGCTAATGTACTCTCTAAAGTGGCATTATTTTTTACCCTGCATTACAGTGATTTGTGCCAAGTAGTTTTAATTTAAAAGGCTACAAGTGTTTTAAGGTCAGATTCTGTGCCATATTTGTCTTATTCATTGCAGTAACTATCATATTTATTAATATAGTGCTTTTTACCATGTGTTTCAAATATAAACCTTAATCTCACAAGCAATCCAGTCCATGTAATGGAAGTTTCCCAACAAATAGTAATTGTAACAATTAAAAAGGAAAGGTTATGTGATAAACAAAAATCCACTGTCTAATGAGAAAATATTCAGTGTGAGGTATTATACTTTCCAGTAATTTCTGAGCTCATCTTCCTAGCATTTCAACTTTGGATGGGACCTAGTGTCTTAAGAAAAATATATTGAAAATGTTACCTGTTTGTGCCAGAATATCACTATTTAGGTGACTTTAATGGAAAATGTAAATGCTAAGATTTTTTCTCCATGGTTTTGTATTAATAGAAGTTAGAAATAAAAATGACATCAAAGTGAACAGACAACATACAGAATGAGAGAAAATTTTTGCAATCTATCCATCTGAGAAAGGTCTAACATCCAGAATCTACAAGGAACTTAAACAAATTAACAACAACAACAACAACAAAACATCAAAAAGTAGACAAAGGATATGAACAGACACTTGTCTGTTCAAAGGAAGACATTTAGGCGGCCAACAAACATATGAAAAAAAGCTCATCATCACTGGTCATTAGAAAAATGCAAATCAAAACCCAATAACATGTCATCTCATGCCAATTAGAATGTTGATCATTAAAAAGTCAAGAAACTACAGATGCTAACGAGGCTGTGGAGAAATAGGAATGCTTTCACACTGTTGATGGGAGTGTAAATTAGTTCAGCCATTGTGGAAGGCAGTGTGGTGATTCCTCAAGGATTTAGAACCAGAAATACCATTTGACCCAAGAATCCCATTATTGGGTATAAACTCATAGGATTATACATCATTCTACTATAAAGACACTTGCACACATATGTATATTGCAGCATTATTTACCACAACAGAGACCTGGAACCAACCCAAATGTCCATCAGTGATAGACTGGATAAAGAAAATGTGGCACATGTATACCATGAAATATGATGCAGCCATAAAACAGAATGAGTTCATGTCCTTTGCAGGGATATGGATGAAGCCAGAAGTCATCATTCTCAGTAAACTAACACAGGAACAGAAAACCAAACACCACAGGTTCTCACTCATAAGTGGGAGGTGAACAATGAGAACACACGGACACAGGGAGGGGAACATCACATACCAGGGCCTGTCGGGGTGGGTGAGGGCCAAGGGGAGGGAGAGCATTAGGACAAATACCTAATGCATGTGGGGCTTAAAAAGTCGATGATGGGCTGATAGGTGCAACAAACCACCATGATACATGTATACCTATGTAACAAACCTGCCTGTTCTGCACATGTATTCCAGAACTTAAAGTAAAATAATTTTAAAAAGAATATATTGGTGGAGTTTGGGAAATTTAAGCCTTTCAGTTTTAGAAAAGTTAAGAAGAATATTCTAAGAATGTGGTATATGTAGAAGAGTCCTCAATTTCTACTTTATAAATATACTTTGAGGGGTTGAGTTAATTGGATTTGCTTTTCTTGGTGGAGATGAAAGAGGCAAACTGACTGGTTTATGGTTTTGATGTGGTTTGCAGGAAAAGAACAAAAGCCCCTTACTGTAGCAGGGACTGTAGTTCACTTAATCTCCAGCCAATCAGCATCAAAGCCCCAAGAAGCTATTAACTACAAGTTACTGCTTTCAAGGTCTAAGGACCTCCTCGAGGCCCTGCATGCGTAGCTAGGCTGACGTTTTAGGCTGAAGTTTTAACTGATGGTGACCTCCTCATTTCAGTGCTCAGGACCAGAGGTGGGTATGTAAAATGCTATTACATGCAGTGTATGAAGAAGCATGTAAAGCCCTGTGCAAGTGTTAGAGGAACTCCTATGACATATGCCCTGATGAAACTCCTCCCTGTAGAAAGGCCCTATAAAACTAACCCACATATTACCCTATGGGAGCCTCCCACCCTTTTCCT
Organism: Chlorocebus sabaeus; assembly: GCF_047675955.1. NCBI lineage: Eukaryota > Metazoa > Chordata > Mammalia > Primates > Cercopithecidae > Chlorocebus > Chlorocebus sabaeus. The sequence continues at coordinate 22,967,835 of NC_132925.1, read as the reverse complement.
TTCACAAACTAGATAAAGTTACGCTGACTTCCCTTGTACACAAACAAAGCTTTGTCTCTGCTGCCATCTCTGGTCATCTCTCTCAATTTCTATCCTAGGAGATTACGGGAATGCATAGGGATGCCAGCAATATCTCTTGGCATCCCAGATGGGACTCCCCTTTTACCATCCGGTGGGAGTGAAGGAGGCTGCCCAGAGGATGTAGACGACTGACCAGGGGTGAACCAAAGAAACCACTTCGGACCATTGTTTCGGCATTAACACATTGGTGAGTCAGATCCAGACTCCGGATTGGTACTCATTCCCTTTTCTTTTTCTCTTTCTCTCTTTTCCTTTCCAGCTTCCTCTTCCTTTCCTCATTTTCACACTCTTCTTTTTCAGCTTGTTCCGCTCCTGGGAAGTTTTGTTTCCATTTGAGTTATCTTATTAGGACAGTCAGGGGATTGCCAACTAGCCCCACTGGTTTTGAGCTAGGAACCCAGGTTTTTCTGATTCTGTGTGGGCGAGTGGAGTGATTCCAGCTTTCACATCCGGTGTTGAACCAGGAAGTGTTGCCTGTGTCTGTGCCTGCTAAGTAACAGCTGGCAACTGAGAGTTCTCTCAGGTTTGGAACTTTGAAATCTCTCAGTATTTCCCTTGACTCTTACCTTCTTTGTGGGGCCTAGAAGTCTGCAGTTTGTTTTGTCAGTTGTCTGAATGAAAATGTGTCCCAGTCACTGGTGCTTGTTGACTGTGTGAACCAACCCTCCACAGACCCTGGAAGAAGACCTTACTTACTAGGCCAGATCACCTCTGTTCCCTTTTCATTTGTCTAGTCTATCGTCTCATTTCGTATTACAGAGTCAATGTTAATGAATGTGGCTGTAGATTGAGCACTATTTGGAACTGGTGCAAAGTAAAGAAATTAGAAGATTTTAAAAAGCAAGGGAAACAGATTTTAGATCTAAATGGTCCCAGACTCCTCCCTCAGAAAACTCCTCTTTCTATACCCTCTTTAGTCTGTTTAGCTGTTGCCAGAGACCTGGAGGAAGCAGGGTTACTGGGACCAGGATCATTACTATAAACTTTGTGACAGTTGGAGTTGAGGATTTCACCCTCACCAGCCCTTTGATTGCAGGCCACCAACTCTACCATGGTAAACTCTCCATGTCCAAAGAGATTCCTCCATAAGGTATATTCTCAATAACCGGGGTAAATTTAAACTGGATAATCTAAAAGAAAAACAAACTCATAATCCTCTGTAATGTCGCTTGGTCTCAGTATCCCCTGGAAGACCAAGAAAAATGGCCTGAGAATGTGTTTTGAATTACAATACCATTTTACATTTGAATTTTTGAATTTATACTGTAGAACTTTTAACAAATGAGTTGAAATTCCATAAGTGCAAGCCTTTATGAAATTACATCAGGATCCCAAACTTTGGGACTCCTGCTGAGTTTGTGTGGTACCTCGTAAACACCAATTGAAAGAGGAGTTGCTTCTACCTGAGATCTTGACACTCTAGATCACTGGGTACTTTTCTTCTCCTAGGACCCCCTTGCTCCCACTCTGAGCCTGCTCCATATACGGCTAGGTCAGGGAGGTGCCTTTTTTTCCCACTCCGCAACAACCTCTAGTGATATCCCCAATGGGGCTCCAGTCGGGTTCCAAGTTAACCCTTTCCTTCACTGTCTCATCAGATCAGAGCTGCTTTCCCCACTGGAATATGATGGAAAGGACTGGAGGGACAGCTCAGCTACATGTACCCTTTTCAATGTCAGACATAAGCAAATGTGAGGATCAGTTTAGCCAGTTCTCAGAAAATTCAGATAAGCTTAGATGAACTTACGAAGTTGGGTCTAACCTTTTATTTTTTATTTTTAGACTTGACAAGATATTACAATAGTTTAACTCATTTTTGTATTCCTGATGAAAAGGCTCAGATCTTGGGAAAGGCTAGAGAATATGCAGATGAGACAGCCAGATCTAATCCTGGCCATGTCATTTACCAGGCATCTGGTGTGGCAGTCCCTGAACAAAACCCCCAGTGGGTTTATAAAGATAGAAGGTATCAGCTAAAGATAAACCGTATCCTTAATCACATACTGGAAGGAATGAGGAAATACCAGACAAAGCCAGTAAATTATAACAAAGTGAAGGAAATTACTCAGGAAGGGAAGGACAATTCAGCTGTGTACCTTAACAGGCTCCCTGAAGCATTCACAAAGTAAAGTAATATAGACATGGAGCATGCAGAGGGTCATACACTTCTAGCCATGCATTTCATTACCCAAGTGGCACCAGACATCCAGAGAAAGCTCCAAAAGCTGGGAACTAGCCCCCAGATACCTCAGGCAGCATTTGTAGCACAGGCCTTTAAGGTCTTTAATAATCATGACTAGTGAGAGGAGGATGAGAAAAATAAGATAATAAAAAAGGCACAAATGTGGGTTGCCATAATTACAAGTCTGCCTCAAGATAACCCTATGCAGCAGAGAAACCCTGGTTGAGACACGGTTAAACCATTCCTGGCATCATCAAGCTGGGATGAAACCAGTGTGCTAGCTGCAAGAAGGAAGAACACTAGAGAAAGAGTTATCTACTCTATTCTGGGAAGTCGAGATGAAGTCAGCCTCCCCAACCTACTCCTTTTATAGCATCTTGGATGAGAAGGCTATCCCCTCTGACTGAGGGGCCCCAAGAGCTTGCCCAGCTTCAGTCTTGAAGTCTTGAGAAATTCCATCATCATCACCTTAGTGGAGCCTGGAGTCACCTTCTATGTGGCAGGTAGGAAAGTTGAGTTATTATTGGATACTGAAACTGCCTACTCTTTCCTGAGCTAACCTGTTGACTTCTCTCCAATGCTGACTGTACGGTGACAGGGATAAATGGCCAATCAAACATAAGACAATTTACCTTTCCTTTGACTTACAAAACGGAATCTAAGGCTGTTATTTATTCCTTCCTATATGTCCCTGAGTGTACCCTTCCTGTCCCAATCTTCAGTTCCCCTCCAAGGGAAAGACATATAAAGTCTCACTACCCCTGAGAAAGGACTCCATTTAGTGGCCCTTTTGGCTCCCCAGAGTCAAAAACCACCCCCTGTCCCAGAGGAAATACAGTAACAAAGTTTGTATGGGACATCAGTACTCAGAGAAGAGCCATCAATGCAGAGTTTTTAATGTAAAACTCAAGCTAGGCATACCCTACCCATGCAAGCCCTAATATCCATTGAGACCAGAAGCCCTACAGCGATACCACCTTTCCTGGAAAAATTTCTACAGAATGGGCTAATTCAGCCCTGCCAGTCCCCCTGTAATACTCCAATTCTGCCTGTGAGGGATCAAATGGGGAATACTGCATTGTTTAAGACCTTTAGTAGGGCATGACTCAGTTGTTCCCATTTATCCTATAGTTTTCAACCTGTACACATTCCTCTCCCAATCCCTGGGTACACTCAGTTTTATACTATGCTGGATCTAAAGGATGCTTTCTGCTGTATACTGTTATATTTTGACTCCACCTGTATTTTTTCCTTGAGTAGAAAGACCCAGAAGCCAAGGAAACTTTCCAGTATACTTGGACAATGCTATTCCAGAGGTTTCAGGATAGTGCCCCATCTATTTGGGTGATCCCTGGCAAGAGACCTTAGAGACGTTAAACTTGCCAATGGATCCTTACTACAATATGTAGATGACCTTATAGCTAGTGAGGACTTCCATAGTTTTCAAGAAAAGACTGATCAAATCTTAAATTTTTTGACTACATGGGGATATAAGGTCTTCCCCTCAAAGGCCCAGATCTCCCAGACACAGATTCAATACCTGGGATTCCTACTTAACACAGGAGTCAGGATGCTCAACCCAGACTGAAAGCCGGCCATTGCTTTACTACCAGTCCCTTGTAGTAAAAAAGAGTTGCAGGGATTTTTGAGGATAGCAAGTTTTTGTAAGATTACAATCCCAAACGTTGGCCTCAGAGCCAAATCCCTTTATGAGGCACTCAGGGGTGGAGAAAAGGAACAATTCCACTGGGATGAGGCCTGCTGGCAAGCATAGGAAACCCTAATATCTGAGTTAGGGAAGGCCCTGCCCTGGAACTCCTTGATTTGTGAAAGCCTTTCTTCCTATTTGTACATGAGGGGTCTGGACAAGTTCTGGGAGTCCTAATTCAGAAGCTAGGGCCCTTCCAAAGGCCAGTGGCCTACTTTTCAAAGCAATTATTCCCAGGACCCCGCAGTGGCCTGGCCTTAGAACAGTGGTAGCCACCAGCCTTCTGATCAGAGAGAACTCCAAATTCATGATAGGTCCACCCCTTCAGGTTTATACTTCTCACCAGGCCGGAGATTTATTGGAAATAACACAGTAACAGTCTCTGATTGAGGGAAGGTTTACTTACTATGTAAAAAAGTTGAGCTCGGAAGACAGGATATGTATGCTATTGTCAGCCTAAATCGAACCTTAGAGGCAAAAGCACTTTAGCTCAGGAAGCAGAGCTCAAAGCCCTAGTTAGGGCTCAGGAAAAAGGAAAGACTTAATATATATACTGATTCTAAATCTGGACTCCCAGTGCTCACACTCATGCAGCTGTCTGGAAAGAGAGGGGAACGTTGCCTGCTAGGAGCTCTCCCATAAAACACAGGGAAGTGATTCTATCCCTCCTTGAAGCAGTTCGGCTCCCTGCCCAGATAGTTGTCATGCAGTGTAAAGGGCACCAAAAAGATAGTTCCTTAATCAGCCATGGAAACAACAAGGCTGATAGAGCTGCCAAGCAGGCAGCATGGATTGGGCAACTCGACACTTCTGCCCTTGTAATCATGCCCTCTACTTTGCCTTCAAGTCCCCAGCATAGTCACTTAGAACAAAAATTGTCAGAGGAGGGGAATACTACTTAAATGGTTACAGTGGCAAGAAGATCAACAAGGACGCCTCTTCCTACCAGAAGCTGACTAATGAAAAATCATCACAAGCCTTCATGAGGCAACTCATGGTAGGAGGGACTCACTATGGAATTTAATTCAAAATCACCTCATGGACAAGGCTATAAAAACCACAATGGATCAGATAATTCAGGCATATGAAATTTGTCTCTGAAACAATTGCTGAGCCTATCCACCGACTCCACCTCTGACTGCTTCAGTACAGGACAGAGGAACATATTCTGGAGAGGACTGGCTAATTGATTTTACACAGATGCCTCCCCAAGGGGAATTCAAATATCTTCTAGTTTTTGTAGGCAGTTTCAAAGGCTAGATGAAAATTTTGCCCACATGAACAGAGAGGGCAACTGAAATTTGTAAACAGATGCTTAAATAAATAATTCCTAGGTTTAGGCTTCCAGCCTCCCTACAAAGTAAGAACAGGACATTTTATCACTCAGGTTACCCAAAGGTTGTCCAGCAGTCTTAGCATCCAGGATGAACCTCACTCAGTCTGGCAACCTCAGTCCTCTGAGAAGATTGAGAAAATGAATCAAACTCTTAAGAGAGTCTTCCATCAACGATGCCAAGAAACCCAAGAATCGTGGATTAAGCTGCTCATTACTGCTTTACTGTGAATAAGAGCTGCCTTAAGTGAAACTTAAAGCTCAGTCCCTTTGAAATGACTTTTGAGTGGCCTTTCCTCAAAACTAGCTAGATAAAGGTTTACATCAGTGTTTAAAGTACATTATTAACTTATGACAAGTTCAGCAAGCAATCACCCAATATGGCAATGAAATACTACCCCATCCTGGTAAAAGGGCTTTTATTATCTCCGTATTACCTCAGGTGCACAAGTCCTACTCGAGACATGGCAAGAAGAAAGCCCAAAGGATGAGTTAACTGAAAAATGGAAGAGTCCTTACCAGGTTATCTTGGCCACTCCAACAGCTGTAAAGTTGGAAGGATATCCTAGTTGGGAACATATCTCTAAAATAAAACCTTTTCCTTCTCCCAACAAACATACCAGCTCAGAAGAGTCAAAAACAATCTACTCTTGTAAGCCAATAGGGGACCTCAAGTGCTTGTTCAAAAAGGTGCCTCCAGAGGACAGCAATAAAGCTAAGTGACACTCCTACACAAATAACTGACATAGGTCTACTTAGTCTCCTTCTACTATTTCTTTTGCATTTTTGGTTCTTTTTGAGACAGGGTCTTGCTCTCTCATTCAGGGTGGAGTACAGTGATGCAATCACAGCTTATGGCAGCCTCAACCTCTGAGGCTCAACCAGTCCTCCCACCTCAGCCTCCAGAGTAGCTGGGACCACAAGTGTGCATCACCACACCCAGCTATTTATTTATTTATTTATTTATTTATTTATTTATTTATTTTTGTAGAGACAGGGCTCTTACTCTGTTGCTCAAGCTGGTCTCAAACTCCTAAGCTCAAGGAATCCTCCTACTTTAGCCTCCCAAAATGCTGGGATTACAGGCATGAGTTCACCTCACCTCTCCTCCTTTTTCTTTCTTCCTTTTTTGTTTGTTTTTTTGTTTTGTTTTGTTTTGTTTTGTTTTTTGAGATGGAGTTTTGCTCTTGTTGCCCAGAGTGGAGTACAATGGTGTGATCTCAGCTCACAGCAACCTCCACCTCCCAGGTTCAAGCGATTCTCCTCCCTCAGCCTCCTGAGTAGCTGGGATTACAAGCATGCACCACCACGCCTGCTAATTTCATATTTTTAGTAGAGACAGTGTTTCTCCATGTTGGTCAGGCTGGTCTCAGACTCCCACTGGCCTTCTTTTTCTGTTGTTTGATAGTATTTTCTTAATAATCTACTGGTTCAGTTTGCTGTGTCTGCTTCTCCATGGTTGGAATTAGGACTTGCATTTTGCCCTAAACATTAGTCATGCTCTCACTATACTCTCTTTTATGTCTTTCTGTACCCTTTTTCCTTTAACTTGGGTGCAAGGCTTCTGGAGCCAAATTAACTTGATCAACTTCTCTAATATCATCAGTAATGGGGAATCTCTTTTTAGCTTCTGTGTCTGTTGCTGGCATCCCAGCTTTATTCCAGTGTCCCTTTTGCAACCTCGTTAAATCTATCTACTCCCAACTAATAGAGGGCAGCTGCTAATAGAGGACAGCTGCCTCTTTTAACTAACCCTTTAACTCTCAGGCTGCTTCCTATCCATTGGGATCTTTGCATCTTCCCAGCTAAAATGTATTCTCTGGCCAGAGAAAATGAGGAACTAAACTGAACCTGAGCAGGATGCATTTGTTGCAACCGTCTCATCACAACTTTACTTGGTAACCTGCTTCTGACTTAAAAGCTTGTGCAAATAACTCATTGTTGCCCCATATATAAAATTACTAGGACTATGTGGGCCCAAACCTGCAGACAAAACCCTTTCTCATTACTAGGGGTGATGTGAATATTGGTAGGGTAATATCCTGCCACTTTGGGAATATAGCTTCACGCTGCCCCAAGGGTTCATAATAAATTACAAGCTCAGCTATGGGGGCAGATATTCAATGCTACAAGGTATCTCAAAGGTCATTCATGACCATCTAGTACAGAAAATCATGGAACAATACATTGACAATAGTGTGTTGTCCCCCATCTGCACAGTTCATAACTTACACCTCATAATTCTCAATTACACCAATGAGTAAATTTGTACTTGTGCTTGTCCCATAATTATTTTTCTTGGTGGATACCCTAATAACTACCTCCCATGGTCCACTGCTCATTATCCTTACACCTTCACCCCATTAGCTTGAGCTTACTCTTGTATACATAATGTACAGTGATAAAGTGAGTAATTATCCATAACTCCATCTCCCAACATCAGGCTTTTATTTGAGCAGAGTGAGGCCTCAGCATGGTCATAGGAGGAATAGGCCTGGCTTTTATTCTAGCAGCTCCTTGGGGATTGTTCACTTACCATGAGGTTACTTTGCACAATTTAATGCAACAGATAGAGCATATGGTGGACAAGGCAAGGCCAACCCTGGAGGAGCTAAAAATCTCCCTAAATTCTCTTAATAACATGGTGTTGGACAATGAATTGTCACTACATTACTTATTAGCTGAACAGGGTGGCATTTATGCACTCACCAGCAGATCCTACTACACTTGGATAAATACTACAGAGCAAGTAGATGTTAACATCCAAGCAATTTATAATCAGGCAAAATTGTTACACTTTTTTGGCAAAGGGGATTCAACAGCTGACTCACCATGGAATGTTCTCAGTTCAGCCTTACACTCCATAACTTGATCCCTTCCTTTCTTAGGGCATCTAGTAGCTATCTTTCTTCTTTTAATTTTAGGGCCATGCTTATTTAACCTAACGATAAAATTTGTGTCTTCTAGACTACAACAATTGCATATCAAGTTAATTGTCATGAAAGCCTTCCAACTTATTCCAGAGACCACCAACCTAGAACCATATTGGTCCTTCCACTAAGCCATGAAAGATTTCTACTCCTCCCTATAATAGACATAGGAACTACTTCCGTGCTCAGCAGGAAATAGCTCCAGAAGAAATCTTTGCCCAAAACCACTTAAGAATAAAGAGGATAAAACCTCTTAAGGGAGGAAGAAGGCAAGTGAGCTGACTCATTTTGTGTTTTGATGTGATGTGAAAAAAAAAAAGAAAAAGAAAAAGAAAGAAAAGCCTCTTACTCTAGTTGTAGCTTAATCTCCAGCCAATCAGCATCAAAGTCCCAAGAAGCTATTAACCACAAGTTCCTGTTTGGAGGGTGAGGACTTCCCTGAAGCCCTTCATGCACAACTAGTCTTAAGTTTCAAATCATAGTGACTTTTCCTCATTTTAATGCTAACAATTAGGCCCAGAGATAGATATTAAAAATGCTAATGTTACATGTGGTATATGAAGATGCATGTAAATAGAGGCATGCAAGAGGCACTTGTACAATGGCTTCACATGCATTTTCATACACCACACATAACAGTAGCATTTCACGTGCCCTGATGAAACTCTTTCCTGTAGAAAGACCCTATTAAACTAACCCACAGGCTAACCTTAGGGAGCAGCCTGCCCTTTTCCTTTCACAGTGCCAATTTCCCTTGTGCACAACTAAATGAAGCTTTCTCTTTGCTGTTACGTCTGGTAATCTCTCTTGATTTCTATCCTAGGAGATTACAAGAACCTATAGGGCTGCTAGTAACAGAGAGAAAAAGAAGCTGTGATTTGGGGTAGGAATTTTTATAGGAGAAGAAACCAGAGAGAGATCTACCTTTCTAAATAGAGCTTCCAAACATACCTTGGAAAGTTATCTGATCGGAGACAAGTTGAGTGCATATCACAGCGCAGGCTAGAATGACTCAGCCTCATGCTGCAGAACTGTGGCTTGTCTTTTCTTTATGGAACTGGACTGTGTGCACACCTTATAATATCCAGGAAACTTAGTGAGGTGATGATGAGAAGTCTTCATATCTATCTTGGGGAAAGACAAATGTGAACAAGTCATATTGAGAATGAGATAAGACCATAAGATACATGTGATTATACCTTTTAAAGTATCTAAATAAAAATAAAAAGACCATTGTTGGGAGACAATTCTCTACAGGTATTTCATGCTTCTGCATGGCTTTTAACCTTTTATTTCAGTGTGACTTTTCAAGGACATTGAAAAGCCTTGGAATGTAGTGGTAGTGTTTTCCTCCAGATAAAGGGCAGGTTTATTTGATGTGTATAATAATAAAGATGGGATCTCCATACAAGGCAAGGTTTGGAGCTGGTTTTGTGCAGCCCCCTTATAAGAAGTCAGGGTTTCCTACAGGTGCACCATTCACCTGTGCTGCTTCACGTCACCCCTGTGACATTTGGTGGGATAAGAAGAATTGGCATAATCATGAAACTCATGCTGCCGACTCTGTAGTGAGGACTGAAGTTTTCTGTCTTTAACCTAGGAAATCATGTCTTTTACAAATATCCATGAAACTATGGCAAATTAATTTTTATGGCAGAGGAAAATCACAGATCCTACACATTCAAGCAAGTTATTGACATTCAACTGAGTTGTTTTTTCAATGGTAAATTTAGAATTCTCATAGTCTGTTCATATCCTTTGCCCACTTTTTGATGGGGTTGTTTGTTTTTTTCTTGTAAATTTGTTTGAGTTCTTTGTAGGTTCTAGATATTAGCCCTTTGTCAGATGAGTAGATTGCAAAAATTTTCTCCCATTCTGTAGGTTGCCTGTTCACTCTGATGGTAGTTTCTTTTGCTGTGCAGAAGCTCTTTAGTTTAATGAGATCCCATTTGTCAATTTTGGCTTTTGCTGCTGTTGCTTTTGGTGTTTTAGACATGAAGTCTTTGCCCATGCCTATGTCCTGAATGGTACTACCTAGGTTTTCCTCTAGGATTTTTATGGTATTAGGTCTAACATTTAAGTCTCTAATCCATCTTGAATTAATTTTCGTATAAGGAGTAAGGAAAGGATCCAGTTTCAGCTTTCTACTTATGGAACAGACATTTCTCAAAAGAAGACATTCATACAGCCAACAGACACATGAAAAAATGCTCATCATTACTGGCCATCAGAGAAATGCAAATCAAAACCACAATGAGATACCATCTCACACCAGTTAGAATGGCAATCATTAAAAAGTCAGGAAACAACAGGTGCTAGAGAGGATGTGGAGAAATAGGAACACTTTTACACTGTTGGTGGGATTGTAAACTAGTTCAACCATTATGGAAAACAGTATGGCGATTCCTCAAGGATCTAGAACTAGATGTACCATATGACCCAGCCATCCCATTACTAGGTATATACCCAAAGGATTATAAATTATGCTGCTATAAAGACACATGCACACGTATGTTTATTGCAGCACTATTCACAATAGCAAAGACTTGGAATCAACCCAAATGTCCATCAGTGACAGATTGGATTAAGAAAATGTGGCACATATACACCATGGAATACTATGCAGCCATAAAAAAGGATGAGTTTGTGTCCTTTGTAGGGACATGGATGCAGCTGGAAACCATCATTCTTAGCAAACTATCACAAGAACAGAAAACCAAACACCGCATGTTCTCATTCATAGGTGGGAACTGAACAATGAGATCACTTGGACTTGGGAAGGGGAACATCACACACCGGGGCCTGTCATGGGGAGGGGGGAGGGGGGAGGGATTGCATTGGGAGTTATACCTGATGTAAATGACGAGTTGATGGGTGCAGCACAGCAAGATGGCACAAGTATACATATGTAACAAACCTGCACGTTATGCACATGTACCCTACAACTTAAAGTATAATAATAATAAATAAATTTAAAAAATAAAAAATAAAAAAATAAAAAAAATTAAAAAAAGAAATCAGTAGCAACAATATATGCATAGTCGGGAAATAATTGGGCAAAAGATGACTAATAATTTTGATTGTAATTGGGGGCAACGAGAGAAGAGGAAGAAAGCACAGTCATTAAAAACATATATAAGTAAAAAAAAAAAAAAAAGAATTCTCATAGTCATTGATTTCACTTAAATCTATAATTTTATGCTATGTATGATGACACAAATGATCTAGCATGATTTAGTAATTCTCAGTGTATTCCCCAGACCATTTTCATGAGGATCTCAAGAATATCTGTTAGGTATACATGTACACCTGGGTCAAGCACCACAGTTATTGTAACAAAATCTTTAGGAGTGATGTAGAGGAATCTATGGTTTAAAAATATTCTGAGGCAATTCTGAAGCACTCTTCTTCCTTTCTGTTACATTACTTTGCTTTTTAAAGTTAAATGTTTTGGTTTATTGGGAAGCAGTTTTTGGACAAATAGATTTGCTTAGAAAAAAATAAATAAGTTAGAGAGAAGGAAGTGGCTCTCTAGCTCTGTCAAAACAAACACGAGGCTTCACATTTAAGAAAATTCTTTTGAGTTTCTAAGCAGTCTGTGATAATGCTGTCATCACTTTATATTTTTAGGTTTGCAAGTTTAGCTCTTACAAGGTTGCTTTTAGTTTTTTTGTTGGTTTGTTTTGCTTTTAAACCATTATTTACTCCATCTTCTGTTTTTACCTAAACAGTGTTGCTGACTTATCTGTTTTACTTAACTGTTTTACTTAGAGGCCAAAACAGTAACATTTCAGCAAGTAGAGATATATAAGTAATGGACATCAAGACTATCTGCAAATAATCAGAAATTATAATTTCATACTCAAAACAGATTCAAATAAAATATTTTTTATTTGTTAGCAAAATCAAAATTATACAGTTGATGCAATAGGCTGAAAAGAGTGTTGTTATGGATTAAATCCTGGCTCTTTCTCTTGTTGGTTTGAGATTTATCAAGAAATCACAATATTTGAACCTGATATAAAGCAGAAATGTTTGGATGGGTTATAAATCATCAACTAACTTGATAATAACTGTTTCCCTATCACTATAGCTTTTCAAATTATTGTGTTTAAGTTCAAAAATGGGAGTTATCATTCTGTTTTGAATTCTCCTACTCCGATTTGAACAAATGGTGCTCAAAAGTTTTTCGAAACTGTTTCAATGTTTCTGCCTCTATAACATCACTCAGAAACTTTTAAGTTAGATAATACTCCTAAATAATCTATTTTTAAAATTTTGAAGTACTTAAAGAAATGAATTCTGTATGATAATTTCATTAATGGATTTGCAACCTTTACTGTTTCTATGAACATTTTGATTTAGTAAAATGTGTGTCTGTTGAGTTTTGCACAAAACATACTAAAAATAACTATTTTTTTAAAAAAAGTATGTTAGAGATTGGAAATTGACCAATGAGTTAAAGAATTAAGAACTTCCATGATCAAGTTCACTTTTACTTTATAAATCTGTCTCAGATATCCACGAAATGTGCACTATGTGGTCTATAGATAGAAGAATATAGGTACTGTATCAATCAGAATTAGTGTTGGCTACACACTGAAGAAAAACTCAGATTAAGGACTTAAACAAGATTCAGTTTATTTATTCTCCCACATTAAAGAGATACAAAAGTCTCAGGCTGCAGTTAATATGGGTGCCCTCCATGTTTTCTGACCTGACCTCATTTCTTCCCAGCCTGTGTCTTTTTTTTTTTTTTTTTTTTTTTTTTTTTTTTTTTTTTTTTTTGAGACGGAGTCTCGCTCTGTCGCCCAGGCTGGAGTGCAGTGGCGTGATCTCGGCTCACTGCAAGCTCCGCCTCCCGGGTTCACGCCATTCTCCTGCCTCAGCCTCCTGAGTAGCTGGGACTACAGGTGCCCGCCACCTCCCCCAGCTAGTTTTTTTGTATTTTTTAGTAGAGACGGGGTTTCACCATGTTAGCCAGGATGGTCTCGATCTCCTGACCTCATGATCCGCTCATCTCGGCCTCCCAACCCAGCCTGTGTCTTACACCTCATGTTGGAAGGATCCATGATCAGGTATTCCAAGAAGCAGAAGAAAGAAAGAGTTTTAGGAAATATTCTTCTATTTTAAGAGAGAGAGAGAGAGAGAGAGAGAGAGAGAGAGGGAGAGAGAGAAACTTTCCTTAATGCCACTTTATTTTCTTACCTTTTTACCAGAAGAATTTAGTCTCATGGTCACACTCAGCTGCAAAGAAGTATTAGAGCAGAATAGTGGCTTTTATTTCAGATGACAATATTACCATGTTACCAGCTAATAATAGGAATTTGTTATACTGAGGAAGGAAGTAGTTAGTTTTGGGGGAGTCTATTAAAATCTTTGCCACAAATGTCAAAAGAAATTATTGGGAGGAACAAGAAAAGGAGTTGATATATATATTTATTCATATTGGGAACCTTTTAATATTTTGAGAAATTTCTTTAAGAAGCATCTTTCTAACAACTGAAAAGTTGATTTGCCTACTTGAAAAGGCAACTTAACCTCAGTTAAAAAGAAAAGAAAACAAACAACAGCAACAAAAAATCCTCTGAATAGCATCATGTCTTCCACTTCTTAGATGTGGAAATGCATGCTGTCAAAAACAGTTTGATATATTATTGACATTACCTCAAGTATATATTCAGATGTGAAAGCCTAACAGTGTATTATGTAGGATAATAAATTCTGAAATATTAAGTTTCCCGAAATAAAGTTATCTCTGATATAATCCACTCCAATTTGTTTTATAAAGAAAAAAAAATGAGTAAGTGGTTTGTTCTGATTCCATTAAAAAAAATCCTGATCTCCCAAATTCAATAAAAACATTCTTTCATGTTAAATTTTCAGGAAAATTCTTCATAGTTTATTTTACTCAATCTCTCTCTGTCTCTGTCTCTTTCTCTCTCCCACTTCATATTATATTTTGAAATATTGTGAAAAATAAAGATAATGCTTTTATGATATTTAGTTTGTATATATTAAGCGTATGAAGAATGTAACAAGCTATGTATCAGGTGACAATTAACTTTAAACTTTGGAAAGCAAAAGTAATGTGGAATATGTAATGTACATTTTCTTTTATGAAGTAAAACTCAGTGAAAATATTGTTTATTTTTGAATAACAGAGACATAAATTAGCAAACGATTAAAATATTGATATTCATGTAAAATGAAGAAAGAAAGTAGAAAGACCAAACCTGGTTATGATTCCTCAATGTCAAGTGTCCTGGAATCCTTTTATCTTTACACCCACCACCTGTAGCGCATGCATTCGTTTACACAGTAGCCTCATGTTTGCATTAGATGAAGTTCCAACCATCGTATTCTCATTGCAAATAGAGGAAGATAGGGCACAACAAGGAATTTGCTGATTGAATCAACCCAAACTAATAAGTTTTCCTAGAAGCCCTATGAATGACATCTGACCATAAAATTGAGCCAAAGCATTGCTCACATACCTGCTCCATTTCAAAGAGAGGCTTAGAAATGAACTTTTTCAGCTGGCTATATCAACTCTCATGAAAGCAGACTCCTTTAAGTGTGAAGAGGACACTGGACACTGGGTTTATACAAAAGAGTCTCAGCTACAGTGTGACCTCACAGAAACTTTCAAAAAATATGTGGCCTTTACAGTAGCCCAGGATTTGTGAGGCTAAGATGCCTCCACAACCCTAACTACCTTCTGGGAAATGATCAGACTTCTGGTCCTCAGTGGGGACTTAACCCCATTTCAGCAGTTAGCAACTCTGTATAGAAAACAGTGAAACAGCACTAAAAAGAAAGCATTTATCAAGAAACTAAAGGACTACTCTGCTGGAGAGTTTCTCTCTTAACCTTCCTAGAGAAACAAATACCAAAACCAATTATCTCCTTTTGGATAAAAAATAGAAGAGAACATTGTTTTTACAGGAAAGAAAATTGCCTAAGACCTCAGGACTACGTTTCTCATTTTCTTAAGAAGTGTTTGGTACAACTGAACAGTACTGTGCAGTCGTATATCTTCACATCAAACTACTACCTTCTCTAATCATTTGTCTAACTGTAAGTATTAATAGCACTTGCAATTTCTTCACCTAAACAATTTTCAGCAAATCTGTAGTCAATTTTCTTTACAGAAATCAGATTCTGATAAATAAATTTGATATTCAATGTGTCCATGGAAACAGAGTTTTGAAAATAACTCCTGATAATAATCATGGCTTACTAAAAATACCCTTGCACATTTTTAAATGGCCTTCCTATTTGTAACAATATTCAGGAAATAAGGAAAGTGTTAATATACGTCTGTTTTGGCATTATCCAATATTTCCGTGTTTAAATTCCCAGAAAAAGATACAAAAATTCCCATGTAGATTGTTTCAGAGTAAAATTTTAAATCAGTATTTACTTGTTCTTGAGTCCAAGTACAGATGACAGAATAGGTTTTAAACTTACTTTTAAGACTCAGAACTTCAGCATGACATCACCAGTGCTTTTTTAACAGGTAGAACTCCAAATTTACAACTAAGTAACAAGTTCCTCACATTCTCTTTTCATGGAAGAGAACATACCATGCACTTCACCCTGTGCCATAAGGAAGATAAGGTAAACCCAATTTGGGAAATAGGTAGCTACATTATTACAATCCCTTTATTTATTTATAAATTGCTTATTCACTGGACACACATTTTAAGTCAATATCTAATATGCACTGGGTCTCTTATGGATTGTTCAAAATTCTAGGTTGAGAAAAATATTTTTTGGTCAACATCTGTATTTGTTTACTTGTCTCTCTTCACAAGAAAATTGATACCTCGGTTACTCCCCTCCCTCTAGCTGCAATATCAGAGAATACTATGAGATGACACATGGTTCTAAATGGGATATAATCCAATGTCAACATTCATGGCACATCTAATAAGCGGTTTGGAAGGTCACGACGGGGAAGTCAATATGGACTGGGGTTATTGGAAAGTTGACAGATTTAAAATGACTTTAGATGACTGCAAGGGTTAGGAGGGACAGATAAGAGAGGTCACTTTACTCCTAAGAATAACCTTAGCAATATGACTAGTTTTCATTTATGAAGAAAAGAGATGATTCAAAAACAAAATATAAGGCTTCTATTAGGGGTGTGGTGGTATCAATGTAAAACATGGACGAAGGAAAAATATAAAATATGGAATTTATTTGTAGCAAAGGTTCTTTTTAATAAGCCTATCGATCCATATTCCATACTTCATTTTAGTGGTGGAGCACAGCGGGGTGGGGTCAGTCTTAAGTTACAAGGATAGAGGAGGAAGGCAATTCTCAAAGTCAGAAAGCTCATGTCAGGTTAAGAGCAGAGAGGCAGGCATATGCTCACACCAGAGGCAGAATCACTGCTAGTGAGTCTGGTGGATATAGCCATGTGGAGACAAGCCAAACATGTCTGACAACACGGTTGTGGTGCTTGGGGTTTCCAACTACTAGACATGGGCTTTGTTGTGTCAATGTCTTGACTACAGTTCATTGCAAAGATATAGAGAAGGAAACTTTAAAATTATCTTCCTTCTAAAATCTGTGATATTCCTACCATATCTCCCCAGTTTCAGAAAGCTAAAAACGATAAGGGTTTCTACTTGACTTAGAGATAATAAAAATGAGTGAGCAAAGGAATTTTAATGTAAATTTTAGTATTATGAAATTCTGCATTTTGAGTCGTTAAAATAGTAGGTATGATATATTGTTTGTTGATAAATGTATTTATACATCAGTTGAACTTCATAAAACTATAGACACTTATAAGGATTGTACACAAATAGTTTACCATCTTGGATATCAAAAGGGGATATTCAGACTCCCTTCTGGTTTGTCGCGTAGTACAAGGAAGCTTACTGGAGAACATTAGTATGATACACAGTGGGACAGAGGTTACAGATATTTCTGTTAGACAAGCCAGAGTGTCTATAAAATGCATATTTTTACCTCTTTAAGTCCGTGAATAAATCCTGTTTCTAACTAGATGTGTCACACTTTCAATAATTACTTTAAAAAGACAATAAATTTACATGTGTGTATGTGTGTAAAATGAGAACCATAGGAAAAAAGACAACTTCACAGATTATTTTGTGTAACTGAATCCTCTCAATTTTAAAGCAAAAAGCCTGACTCACAAAACAAATGAGAAATTCATCTCAGTTTGAGTCCAAATGGCGTATTTGTTAAAGAGAATACTTTTGAGTAAAACTAACACAAATATATGGATTTGATCCAATAGATAATGGAGGGTCATGGTACATTCTTGAGCAGAATGGTAATGTGTTAAAATAAATGGTTTTAACATAGTAATTGAGGTGGCAGTTACAGTTATGAAGTTTGAAGAAATGCGGTAATGATGTCTTGCACTTTGATGTGAACAGTGAAAAAAGAAAGCAGAGGAAGATCAAAGAGATAGTTCTGAGACTTCAGCCTTGTTGAATGTTTTGGAATAAGTGACATGAAAAGTTAGGTTTGACTTCTTCATTTTGAGTCTAAAAATTAGAATGGTTGTCTCTGCCATTGTAAGATACAAGGGGAAAATGGAGATAACGGGTGGAGGAGGAGAGGGGAAGAGTTAATTTAAAGACAATCTGAATTTGGGGGTGTGTGGGATGTCATGCAGAAATGCTGCGAACACAATCAGCTTTATCATCTGAAGACTTATTGAGAATCAAATTAAAATTAGAATTTGAGAGTTTCAATAGGGAGGCTAAGAATAAAGGCAGAGACTCAGATTAGTTGAAAGAAGTATATAGTTGAAAAAAATCCCAAAGTCAAAGATTCACAATTAAGGAGGCTTAGAAACAATGGATAATTAGGAAGAGTAGAAAAAGGAAGAGAAAAGAAGATAATAAGGGTTCAATTACTGTGCCATTTTGTATGCTAATTTTCATATTTTTGTGACATATAAATTTTGTTCCTCTGTTTCTGCCAAAATTTTCTAGAAAAAAAATACACTGCATCAAATGTAAGTTTTGTTCTCCTGTGTTTATATTTAGTGGGTGCTTGATAAAGTGTTGGAAAGGCAACTGGTCATGGGCCCTGGGCGTTCCTGAACATTCTTAGGAAAATTTTTACTCTATTGTCCTTACCAACTTAGCAGTAGGTTTAGTAAATGAGGCTAGAAGGTCTGCAGAAATTAGACCTTCTCCCTTTGGCTCTTAACTAGGTAATGATTAAGACAAAATATGGTCAAATGGACCTATTTTGAAGATTTGAGATTCCACCCTGACCTATCTACATGATACGTGTGGATATAAGTAGGGGCTGTTTGGGAAATAAAGGTGAAGTTATACCTTCTGCACTGGGACATAAATTTGTAGTGATAGACAAGAAGCAAAAACTTTAGCATTTGGGAAATGAATATATTAGGCCTTAGGAGGTTCAGGAAGTGGGTGAGGGCTATTAAGTTTCGCTTTGTTCCTTAAATCTGGGACCACCATCTGAATCAGGGAGCAATTGAGGCTGGCATTCTGATTTGCTGTTAGGTTTGTCATCTCTGTTCAAAGGCTATAAAAACAGAAAAACTCATATGGACATGACTAGCCCTGTGCTATGCTGCTCTGGTTGATGCCCTCTTATGGTACCCCAAAGTGAGTATGTTCAGACACACAGACTACCATACTTTTGTTTCTATATAAGTGATAAAATTTCATATACTTTTTATGTCTGAGTAACCTTGTCATAAATGGTGGTTGAAGGTTCAAATATTCAATGACTGTGCCATGTGATTTATATGGATCGATGAGATTCATTTAAGAGCAGGCTTGCCTTTGCTCACTGACAAAGCAATAAATCCGCCAAGTTCAGTGGTTCCTTCGGATAATACAGCAGACTGATATGCAGGCATCTATGATGAACCCTTTACATCCCATTATGGCTGAAGGGGAGCATAGGAACCAGCACAAACCAATATAAATTTCTGGCTACTGTTCTTCCTGTCAGTTATAAAGTCCTGTTTCATCCACCTAGGAGTCTGTGTCTTCTGCCAGGCTACACACAATAGTAACAGGATAACTGCTTAACTTGTAAGTAGGGTAAAATCCCAAACTCTTCACAGTTCTTGACAAAAAAAAAAAAAAAAAAAAAAAAGTGTCTTCTCTACTGCTTCGTGATAGAAAAATTCATCATTGGCAGAAAACTCCAGTAATATGTAGCTAGGATTATAAATTACAGAATACAAATTTTTGTATCTGACTACTGATTTGTTTTAGACTTTTGTAATTTAGATAAATCCCATAACCTCCTGATCCCTTATCTTCCTCCTCATATTTGTTATATGTAGATAATAATAAAGATACATTTGTAAGTTTAAGTCTAAGTGCTTTGGCATGTTTGGATTTAAAACAACTTTATATATGAAAATAGGGAGCAAAGTTTTTCACATGATAGAATTTTTGAAGTCTTTTATTTCTTTATGTCTTCATCTTCCTCCTCTGCACATTTTTATGAACTTTATAGATCTTAGACATAACTGGAAGGGAAATATCTTCAAGATCAGCATACTAATTTTCATTGAAATATTGGTGAAAACTATAATAATCTACCACATACATGTTGAATTTTGTAAACCAAGTACCTCCCTGATGAAAAACACTTTTACACTTAGCTAACTACAGACTTAGTGGTGACATTGCCCATGGCATTCCTTAATGTAAGAATTAGAGGTATGGTAGGGATAATTGGCTTCACTTTCTCTCTTTGACCTAACCTGCTACTTACCTCTTTCTTTCCTTCCTTCCTTCCTGCCTTCCTTCCTTCCCTTTTCTTTCCTTCCTTCCTTTCTCCCTCCTTCCCTCTCTTCCCTTCCCTTTCTTTCTTTCTTCTTTCTTTCTTTCTTCTTTCCTTCTTTCTTTCTTTCTTTCTTTCTTTCTTTCTTTCTTTCTTTCTTTCTTTCTTTCTCTCTTTCTCTCTTTCTCTCTTTCTCTCTTTCTCTTTCTTTCTCTCTTTCCCTCCCTCCCTCCCTTCTTTCCTTTCTCTCTTTCTTTCTCTCTTTCTTTCTTTCTTTCTTTCTTTCTTTCTTTCTTTCTTTCTTTCTTTCTTTCTTTCTTTCTTTCTTTCTTTCCTTCTTTCTTTCTTTCTCTCTCTCTCTCTCTTTCTTTCCCTTTCTTTCTCTCACTCTCTCTCTTTCCCTTCCCTTCCCTTTCCTTTCCTTTTTTCTTTTTTACTAAAATTTACCAGTCACATCTTCCAGAGAACCAGCATGCAAACAAACTTGGATGAATGATTTCAATCACTGAGAAGATCTCTGAAATTTTAAAAATCTTAGTTTTAATTCCATTTAGAAATCAAAGGCAGAAGAATCATGTTTGAGTTCTAAGGACAATAATTTGACTTCTTTGGATTGAACAATTTGTATCTTTTTATGGTAATTCTTTATCATTTTCATGGTAAACAATCAGATTAATATAGGATTAAGCACTTCATAAAACACAAAATGTTCTATTTCCCTAGAGCATATGTATTTTCTAGACTGCCATAAAAAAGTAACACAATCTTGGTTGCTTAAAACAACAGAAATTTATTATCTCACAGTTTTCAATTCCAAAACTCTAAAATCGAGGTATTGACTGGGACATGCTCCATCTGAAGCCTCTTGGGGAGAATCTTTCTTTGCTTTTCTCAGTTTCTGTAAGTTACCCCAATATCCTTTAGATTATGGCAGCGTAACTCTAATCTCTCCCTCTATTCACATTGCATTCACCCCTCATGTCTCTGTCCCCTTCTTATAAAGATACCAGTTGCATTGAATTAAGGCACTATCCCACTTTGTTATGACCTAATGTTAATTTAATTTCATCTACAATGACCTTATTTATTTATTTTTTTAAAATGCCACATTCTGAAGTACCAGGTGTTAGGATGTTAACATATATTTTTGGGGTATACAATTCAATGTGTAACATCACACCTCTCTCCCCACAAAATCCAAGTTATTTCCATATAAAAATATATTTACTGTATACCAACATGCTCCAAAGTCTTAACCATTCCAGCTGCAATTTTGAGTGAAAACTCTCACTTAAGCAATACCAACTCACAATCCCAAATGTCATCATTTAAATCAGTTATAGGTGACTCAGGGTATGACTCATTTGGGGGCAGATTTCTCTTAATCTGTAAACTTGTAAAATTAGAAAACAAGTTATCTTCTTCCAAAATACAATAGTGGGGTGTGCATATAATAGATAAGAAGATAAAGTGGTACAGCCACTTAGGAAAACAGGTTGGAAGTTCCACAAAAGGTTAAACATGGAATTATCAGATGAAATAACAATTCTACTCCTAGATATATATCCAAGAGAAAAGTTTTGTACGCACAAAAATTTGTATGCAAATATTCATAATGGCATTATTCATAATAGCCAAAGAGTAGAAACAAGCCAAAATCCATTAACTGATAAATGGATAAAGGTGACACATCCATGCAATAGAAGATTATCCAGAAATAAAAATAAAGTGTACACACTACAACATGAATGACCATAAAATCATTATGCTAAGTAGAAGAAGCTAGTTACGAAAGAACACAAATTGTATGAGTCTGTATGAATTGTATGAAATGTCCAGACAATGGAACTCTCTGGAGATAGAAAGGAAATCAGTGGTTGCCAGAGGCTAGAGGAAGAGGGATGACTAGGACTGAGTGCTAATGGGTTATGGAGTTTCTTTTGGGGGTGATAAAATACTTAACATTAGATACTGGTGATGGTTGCACAACTCTGTATGTTTGCTAAAAGATAATACAGAGGTGAATTTTATGGTATGTGAATTATATTTCAATACAGTTATTATATATACTTTTTTAAAAAGAACCATATACCAGGTGCTTGATTTTCTTTCTTTTAAAGTGCCACCCAATGGAAGGATTGAAGCATGGAAAAATGCCCTTAAATTTTACAACTCAGTCATTTACTGTTTCTTGGGCTTGGAAATGGGAGTGGAGCAGTGAAGCAAGGGGAAGACATGGAGAATATTTTTAGTTCATAAGCAGCAATGGAAGAACACTGACTTTGTATTCAGAAAAATCTTGGTACTAATTCCAGTTGACTTTCTAGGTGTGTGATGGTATGAATAAATTAACTTCTCTGCACCTCATATTGCATTTATAAAAGTAGAATAGCAACGATTATAATAAAATTATGTCTCCCAGGCTTACTAGCAATGATATTCTTTGGGTATTCATTTTAAGAACTGAATATGTAGTGAATATTATTTATTTCCTTTTACTTGTAGTACCTAGCACGGAGTTAGAGATAAATACTCCAAAAAAACAAAAATTTGTTTTTCTGATTGGAGTTCAATACAGAGTAGACATATGCAAATACAACAATATTTATTTCTGAGTTTCCTAAAATGAGTTTTACAGATGCTTCGCCATTAATTTTTCCAGCATTTCTTTATTTAATTTGCCTTTAATTATGTGTTTTGTTTTCCCTCTTGCTGTGGGTCGATACATTATTTATCCTTGACTATTAGCAATTAGCATTATAGAAAGAATGCTTGATTTGCTGTAATGATCATTAATAATTGCAAAGATAAAGTGGGATAAAATCAAGACCATTAGAGTAAAATGGAACAAGATATGTGGCTGGGCTCTGAGCTTCTTAAAGAGATTTAAAACTGATGGTTAAAAAAAATAGCATCAGAAATATTAATCCCCTAATTGAGAATGTGTGGGAAACAACTTCCCCACTAATAAAAGCAATTAAACTGATCTAGGCAGATTAGTCATGTATTGCTGCAGAATTATAGTAACATCCACAAAAGTCATAGTGGGTAGAGGTTATGCAGTGCCGATTTATGTGCCAAGTGCTGTTATGTGGCTTTTATATATATTAATATTAACTCATTTGAAAGTTCTAAATAGACGTTTATTTTTGCACATATTTATCATTAATCTAAAAGATTTGCCAGCTCTTCTTTATCCCTTTCTTCTGCATCCTCATTTTAAACTGGAAATCAAATTCTCACTGATTGAAGAATGTTTTTTAAATGCTAGATAATTGCATGAACTCCGTATTTGTAAAATCAATAGGTTCTTTTTGGCCAAGTTTACTGATTTTCCTCTAGTATATTTTCTACCACATAAATGAAATTTCTAAAATTAACTCAGTCCGTGGCCACCCAGAAAAAAAAATCTACATTTCTTAGCTTCTCTTGCAATTATGCATGACCATGTTACTAACTTTTGGCCGATGAAATGTAAATAGAAAGAGTATGCGACAATAATTAACATAAAAAATTATAACAATCATAGTGATGTAAAAGAGCATACATTGATTCTTACAGTTCTGGAAGTCACAAGTCTGGAATGGGTGGCACTGGGTTAAAATCGAGGTGTCACCAGGGCTACATGCCTTCTAAAGTTTCTGCGATAGAAACTGTTTCCTTGCCTTTCCTCACTTGTAGAGGTCTCCTGCATTCCTTAACTCATAGCCTTCATTCATCTTCAAAGCCGTGAGGCAGCATATTGTCTTCAGAACTCTATGCCTCTGACACTGATTCTCCAGGCTCCCACTTTCACTTATATATTCCCTTGAGATTGCATTAAACTCACGTGGGTAATCCAGAACAATATTCTCAAATTAAGGTTACCTGATCAGCAATCATAATTTGCAACTTTCATTCTTCCTTGTCACAGAACATAGCAAAGTCACAGGTTCTGGGGATTGAAATGTGGACATCTTTGAGGGTGGGGCATTATTCTGCCTACTACAGAATTTTCAACATGTGTCCTTAAAATAAGTGGATATTTCTGCCTTCCCCATTGTTGGAATGCAAAATTTGATGGTTGAAACTGGACTGTGGTGTTAACTAACTTGGGAATGAGGTCATTTATGGCACAGCTCAACACCAGCAGCAATCAGTATCATAGTGGTAGTCAGTTGCAAAAATGAGTATACATTTTTCATCTCCTCTTGCAATGTGACATTATAACTCTTGCCTTCAGGAACTGGAGTCTTTCGACACTCCTTGAACATGTGATGACTTGTTCCTTGCTCTGGCCAATGTAAAACTGATGCAAAACTGATGCAAGTGTAGATTTGGAAGAATGTTGGTACACCAGAACTTGCTATGTAAAAAAGCTCATGCTAGTTTGCTAGAGGATGTGAGAACACATCGATAGAAGGCCCAGTTATTCTATCTTTCTCGGGCGAGGTCATGCTAAATAAACTAGTCCCAGTGGACCTACCAGCTGACCATATATCCCAGCCTAGAGATCAGCCAAGCTCATCCCAAACTGCCCAAACTGCAGAGTCAAAGAAAGTAAACAACATACATGGTTGATATTTTAAGACACTAGTATTTAGACAATTGTTGCATAGAAAAAGCTACCTCGTAACAAGCTAACACATATACAGTTTACCCAGTGCTTGGAAGTGTTCTGAGTTCCTTATATGTATTCACTTGCTTAATTCTCACAACAATCTTATGAGATGTTTATTATCTCAATTGTAGAGGTGAGAAAACTGAAGCACACAGAGATAGAGTTATATTACTATAGGTTATATATTAAGCGGTGAAGGGAAACCTGAACCCAGGCAGTATGGCACCAGATACCATAATCTCATCCGCCCTTTGATACGAGGACCTTAGATGCAACACTGTGAGGAGTCCAACACTATCCACTGGAATATTATGTTTTAATCACTTTTATTGCTACTTGGCCAAACCTAATCTTGACGAATGCAGACTTTGGTATCTCGCTTATGGTGCCATAAGTAACAAAACCTAAACCTGTGGCATTGGATTAGTAGAATTTGTCATATGTTAGGCAAGAAGGATCAGACATTAAAAGGTAATAACATGTACTATTCAGTAACAAAATATTTGGCAGAAATTATGTACTGCTGTTTGTTCAAAGGCAGATCATATACTAAAAGAGGCTATTGCATTAGAGCAAATGATAGGAAATTTTCAAAGTGTAGGTATTTATTAAATATTTCTAGATGCTTAAGAGAGAGCAATACTTAGCCTAGAATTTGCCAGTCCAAAAGCAGAGTTGACAAAGATTATCATTCTACCTAGAAAAACAAACTGGGCAATTTTCATTGATGAAAGCCCAATAATTTGGTAACTCTGTAGATTAAGAAACAAATATACTCATGCTCCAAACCAAAGCCATCATTGATAGTAGCTCTCGGACATGGACTTGAACATAAAACTATTCCCCTAAGCCTATTTCAAACACATTTTACTCTGTATAGAAAAGATCAGATTAAATTGGTTCCTTTTCCACCCAAGGCTATTGTTTCAGATATTTTCAAGTAGTTTAAAATGAGGAAGAGGATGATAAATAAAAGAGACTTTAAGGCTAAAATAATATATATCATCAAAATATTTGGCTGCAATTGCTTGCGCATGGAATGTTCTAGAAGAAATTAACTGGAAACCGATTAAGTTTTGAGGGAAATTATACTGTCAAAACCACACACTCTGACTGATAGACCTTGTAATTTCTTATATGCTAAAGAAACTACAGGCCCGATCATGGGCCAGCAGAAAGCCTGCTATGAAAGCTGAGATACCATCAGGTGCGTTGCACTCTCCATTGCTAAACTCAATGATAGAACCTATTGGGCATGATTTGTCATGGAAGGAAGATTTTTTTCTATCCTTGCTTCGTAAGATTGAATAAAAGTTATGGTCACTGATTGCTGTTTATTTTCTATCATTCATTGTCATTTCATTATATTTGTCCTGTTTCCATACCAGTTGGGTAGGAATTGAATATTCAGAAAATTTTAAATTATGATATGGCTTATAGGTCACTAGACTATTGTGAGATATATGTAGCATATCCTTAAGACATTTTGGGCTATAAACTGGGAGTAGTAATTGCATAGTTCTCTGAGGTGTCTCTCATAGAAAGCAATGACTCTGTTTTATATGTGAGGAGAATACTTGAGACTCTTCAGGGTGGAGAATGTTGTTTTATAAAATTAAGTTCCCTCTTGTTTCTAAGCAATAGTTAGTGTTTCGACCACCCAGAACATTTATTTGAGATTTCCCATCTCTTCCCTTAGAGCCATATGTGGTCCTTGACATCATTGGCTAATGAGATACAAGAAGAGTATGGGCAATTTTTAAAAGACATCTCTAAATGGAAAGAACCGTATCTTTCTAGTTTACACTTTTCTCTCCTGCTGGCAGAACAGAGTTGGAGCTGGAAGCATCATCTTCAACTATGAAATGAACTGTGGCCTGGGACCCATGCATGATAGGGCTTCAAGTTACAAGGAGCCCGGGTCCTGGAGTGACAATAGCCTGGCATTGCCCACTATACTTCTACTTTTAAACTACCCATCACATATGGATAAATCTAACCCTAAATAATAAAAAAAAATCATGATTTCTGAAATCATGACATACATACAGACACATGCATGCACACATGTTATATACACCAACACACACACATATTGCCTCCAATAAAGTCTAGTAAGGCCCCTCAATTTGGTATAAATTAATAAATGCTCTTTAAAAAATTCTTATATTTTGGCCAGGTGCATGGTGGCTCATGCCTGTAATCCCAGTGCTTTGGGAGGCCATGGTGGGTGGATCTGAGGTCAGGAGTTCAAGACCAGCCTGGCCAACGTGGTAAAACCCTGTCTCTACTACAAAAATTAGCTGTGTGTGGTGGTGGGCACCTGTAATCCCAGCTAGTCAGGAGGCTGAGGCAGGATAATTGCTTGAACCCGGGAGGCAGAGATGCAGTGAGCCAAGATTGCGCCATTGCACTCCAGTCTGGTCGATAGAGAGAGAGTCTGTCTCACAAAAAAAATAAATAAAAAATTTTGCATTTTTACGTGATACTGCAGGAGAAGGAGGAGATAAAAGATATGGAGATGTGCATAACTATTATGAATCAGTGAGGGGACAGAATAGTCAAATGTAAACTACCAAAATCTACTAGGTCAGAGATACTGATTGAGTACCTACTATGCTGTAACAGCGATAATAGTTACAAAAAATATGGATAGCAGTAAAGAAACCACTGAAAAATCTCTGCCCTTATGAAACTTTCATTCTGGTGAGGAACACAGCAATAAATATAATAAATGCTCCATTTTAATAATTCTCAATCTATATTTTATATATTCTGAAATCATAATGCATCTATGGCATCAGTCAATTGACAGCACATTTTTCATAGTACTACATAAAATAATGTTGCCACTTACAACCGATAGTGCCTTCAGTATAAAATACAGTAATTTAAATACATAATAAATAGAAATTTAAAGACTAAATATTTAAACCAAGCCTTCATAATATAGCCAATAATTACATAGTTTTCCATTTGTTATATACTATTAAGTGCTGAGGAGAAAATACAAAGCAGTGAGGGATCTGTTACATTTGGGGATGTTGCAA
Source organism: Chlorocebus sabaeus (assembly GCF_047675955.1). Classification (NCBI taxonomy): domain Eukaryota; kingdom Metazoa; phylum Chordata; class Mammalia; order Primates; family Cercopithecidae; genus Chlorocebus; species Chlorocebus sabaeus. The sequence continues at coordinate 22,940,182 of NC_132925.1, read as the reverse complement.
TTGTATATAGAAAAGGAAAACATCTCCATGATAACATATGGTTTTGTGTAGACTGAATGAAATGGAAGAGTGAACCATGAGGATTCCTAAGAGAAGATCATTTAAGCATGAAGGAACAGCATACACAAATAATCTAGGCCGCAATCATACTTGGCTTGTTCAGACAAAAAAAGAAGTAAAGTGGTCAGTGTTCCTCAAGCAGAAAGAAGAAGGAAAACTGTTAGAAACAGAGGTAGAGCAGTAATTGAGGGCCAGCTCATACAAAGTCTCATAAGCCATAGTAATGACTTGGGGTTGTGTTGCTTCTGTTTCTCAGTTGGTCATTTCATATTTGCTTTAAAATACTCTTGATCAGATTAACTACTGTCTTGAAGAATGGTATAGAGAAAGGTATGTGAGAATTTAAAATATCTTGGTTGCTTTCTTAGAGCTTGGGATAGAGAAAACAGTTTCCTCTCTTTTACCAACTGGGATATACAAAAGATTTAATCTTTATATAATTCAGTTTTCACATTGTGAACTTGGGGAATGTCAGAAAGCCTTAATAGTTGAGAATATTATTAATGATAAGCCTTCGATAGCCTAAGAGATGTTCACTGGAATCCATTGTCAGGAAGATGCAAAAGGCATAGATGGATACAAGGACACCTAAGGAAAACAATTAAGAGATATTCAGAAATACAGTATTGTACTCTTGTCTCTGATATAGCATTGAAATTCAGCTTCCTAATAGAGTATTTGGCTAAAATGTGTATTTTTAAATGAAAATTTGATTTGTGTATCACCTTTCATATTTCTTCCAAGGCAATAGAGAAAATTGAAGAGTATATGACTTCAGCATTAGAAAATTTCCAGATCTGCCAATTCTCCGAGTTACCTAAGTATAAATTAAGCAGAAGATTTTCACCAAGAAATGAGGGCTGTGATTAAGACATTTCTAACTTCATGTTCCATTTTTTTTCATATTAGTAAGGAATTTAAGAATAATTATCTGGCCTTTCTGCATTAATATATTTTTAAATATCCCAGCTGTACTATAATTATTAAAACTAATAATGATAATGATTCTTAATACTATTAATAAGTAAATAACAGAATGTTTTCCCAATAAAGAAAAGTCAAGCCACACAGGATTCAGACTCTAGTCTTTTTTTTTTTTCTTTGCATGTGACATTCAGGTTTCCCTTTTTGTGCAAGGAAGTCAGATAAACTATGTGTCATTCTTTAGTTTATATTTGTATGGTTTCAGTTTATATAATATAAATCCAAAGACAAAGACATTCATGCTCATGAAAATTAGCAAAAATGTGAATTCTATCATGAGGTATTAGTGTATTCTTCCTCTTATATAAGTTATTGTCTTTTTTCTCTCTAAGCTTGCCTATTCATTCCTTTATCTGACAGAGTCAGAGAATTAGTGTCATGATTCAGTCCTTCAGTTACAAGAAAAATAATTTTTTCATACTAACTTCAAAAGAGGCAAAAAGTCTATCTAAAGAGCATATGATATTGAATTTTCCCCTTTTATATGTAATATAATGGGTTGCTTGTTGTTTTTCAGAAGGAAGTCTAGCTTTTTAGTCATTCAAACATCAATTGACTTTTGAAGTGAGATGTTGATCAAAGAGATCGGCCTAACTAAATGCAAGCTGCATAGCTCAGACTTATTTTTGCCTCATTTTCTTTCCTTCCTTCTTTCTTCACACTTCTATCCATTTACTTACTCATGATCCAATAATCATAATGTAGTATTTAAAAAGAATTAAAAGAACTATAATTTTATGTGATTATATATGCCCAATTACACTTTAAATCCACTGTTGCTTGGTTTCTTATGAGTGCTTATAAGATAATGGTATCAATAATCCAAGTTTATAATTATTACTGATTCTATCAGTGAGCTACTTTTTAAAATGTAATAAAAGTAATGCCTTTCTACAACTGGAGAGGAGACCAATAGCTGGTCTAAAATATAAGAAAAAAACAAGTAAGAGTTGTAATAACTATCCATGAAAATGTAAACTTTCTACTTACTGTTGAAATTAAAATACACTTTAATTTTTTAAAAGAGCAAATATATACATAAGAAATATAAGTTATGGCAATTTGAAAATCATGTTCAATATACGGTTACAAGCAGCATGTGATAGTTTCTATAACTGGTGGCTCCATTTTGTGAGTTTTACCGTTTTGAAATATCAGTTGAATTAACTAAAGACATTTTGATAGTTCCCCATAAAGTCTAAAGTCATAATTGGATTTTATGGAACATTCTGAATACTAACAGAAAAACAGAAAATGCAAATGATTTTTAAGCAGATATTAAAAGAAGTACTGATGCAATGTGACTGCGTATATTTTGTAGTATCACACTTAATTGTAAGCAAAAATTATACAGGACTTGTGGGAAAACATCATTGATTACTTGTGCTATTCTAAGACAGCACTTAAAATATTAAGCTCTCAAAATGTAACAGCATACTTAAAAAAAATGCATTTTGGACTCTGATTTTTTTTTTTTAAACACATAATGAATTCTTGATACCCAGAAGTTTAAAAAACTGATCCCCTTCCCTTGACCTTCTTATTGTTCCTTATCCTTCCCTGATGTTTATTATGTAATGGGCTCTTTCTAAAAAGTATGCATTCTCCTATACACATATCAAATAAATGTGCTATGCAGAAATCTCATGTGCTTCATGAGGATATCATCGCAGGAGTCGTGCAGCAAACGTTTTTGTTAATTATCAAAAACTTAGATGGCCTAACCTTTGCTACATAAAAATAGAAGTTTTTGTTCCATGGATCTGAGTTCAAAATGATATATTTTGTGTTAATTCACATATACAATATAACTTTATTCTCATCTGAGCTATTACAATTTCAGTCTACAAACATCAACCCAAACCACCAGAAAAAAAATGAACAATATAACGGATACCTGCTAATATTTCCATAAAATATGTGGGACTTGCTAAAAATTAAAATTATGGTAAAACAGCAAGTTTATTTTTAACAAAATGGCCAGGTAAACATTAATTTTATATTCATGCAAGTAACATTAATTGTGCATTCACTCTGTATAAAACATTAGGGTGGCAATTAGGATCAATGAATGGAGAAAGACAAATGACAAAGTTTAATAAATCAAGATTTTTGCTTGATTAAATACCTTACAGTAGAGTTGATAAAATGCCTTATTATTAAATACCTTACAGTAGAGTTGATAAAAAGGGCATGTACATTATGGACCAGACAGAGTGGTAAGGAAGTTTGACTTGGGGCTGACAATGTCTAGGAGTGATTTTTAGTTTAATTTTTTTTATTCAGTTGATCTTTAGTTGATATTTAGCTGACTGTTAGTCGATATTTATTGATATTTAGCTAATTTCTAGTTATATTTATCATTTACTTTGTACCTGAAGTTGTGCTAAGTTTTAGGTTAAGTATATGAAATTGCAAATATCTAACTGCTTTAGATAAATTAAAATAGAAATTTGTGTCTTGAAAATAGAGCACAGTTATGTCTGACTACACATTTATTTCATTGTGGTATTAAGATTTAATGAAAGAGATAGTCAGGAACACATTTTTATCTATACACATCTGTGCTTCTTTATATAAAACACATTTTTCTTTGCAGGGACTAAATTTATAAACTTTATTCCTCAGTATATATAATTGTGGGCTTAAAACATCTCATTTGTTTCCAATTATCTCAAGGTCTATTACAAATTTATCTAAAACTAATTTTAATATATTTTGCTAATAAAAAGCAGGTGATGTGGTACTTTTAGAAAGTAGGCACTAGTATCATGAAATGATAGCCATCAAAAAAGTGGGGAGCCGATTGATGAAGAATGCTTCAGTCGAAAGAAGAGCACGAGAAAAGGCCAAGTGGGTGGGGGAAAGAATGACAAGTCTAAAGAACTAAAAGTAATTTTAATCAAAATGCCATGGATTGAAAGGTGAGACTTAATCCCAAATACATAAGCAAGAGAAGATTATGAAAAGCCTTGAACACCATATATTGGAAAATTAGCCTTAATAAAATGAAATAAACATGAATCTGTTTTGGGGGGAAAGAGCACTGGCCATGATAGACACCATGGAGCACAAAGAGGAACTGCTCAACTTGACCTCTGTTATTGGCAATGATGTGAGAACACGAACAAAATCATAGAGGTTACAAGTGACAACTATAGGTTAGACACTAAGCATGTGAAATTATAGTGTAGAATATTTTAAGTCTTAGCAGTTAACGGTTGGAATGGCATTAAAATAGCATGAATATACACATTAAGGAAGATTTTCTCAAATGACACACTATTATTCTTTCACTATTATTCTCATTCTGTGCCACTTCACTCCAGCCTGGGCGACAGAGTGAGGCTCTATCTCAAAACAAACAAAAAAACTTTTGAATATTTAGAAGGGTTAAACACATAGCAGAGCATGAAAAATGTTTGTTGAAAGGAAATGAAACATATTTACTAGCAAATGTACTGTGAAAGTTGTATGATGTATCCATGAAGGTCAATGAGGACATGGCATACTTGTAATGTTAGTCCTTCCCTGGATCCATTTCTTTGAATGAATGGATGCATGGAATGGACAACTGTTAGAAAGGGAAACAAAAGAGAAGTCAGATACTTTAAAGTGTTGATGACTTGGCAAAGTATCAACTAGTAAAAAGAAGTCAAGACGGGGATGTGATTTAGGGAAAATACATTTTATTTTGCATGTTTAGTTTATACACTTACAACTATTGTGCATGGAAGTTACTGGTAACAATTTTAAGTGTAATTCTTCCTTCTTTCATCCATAAGATATTAACACCTACCGTTTTATGAGGTGTTGTCATATTTCAGGCAGCATATGAAGAGCCTTATGTAACATCTTATACTTTATAATTTAAAAATGCTGCTAAGCATGTATCATAATACCAATTTTAAAATGTAAAATAAGTCAATGTAATGTTTCATTTACATAACTGAGTGGAAAGTTCATGATTTCAACCTACATATATCAGATTCCGAAACCCATGATCTCAGTAAGCTTATTGTCACTACATAATTTATTAAGTAATTTCCTCTTTGCAGGCGTTACAGAATTAACTGCAAATGCAAAAACAAAAGATAAAATATGACATCAGTATCTGCCATTGATTAGGAGTAAAGAAACCAGAGAAATATAAAGATAATTCCTGTGTATTATGATAAAATTGTATTAATAAGCCAATAGAAAAATGTTGAACACTTCAACAAGAATGTATACAAATGTCAAACAAACATACGCAAAAGTGTTTGGTTTTATTAGTAATGAGAGAAATGCAAACTAAAAGCACACTATTTATTTATTTATTTATTATTATTATTATTATTTTATTATACTTTAAGTTCTAGGGTACATGTGCATAACGTGCAGGTTACATATGTATACTTGTGCCATCTTGCTGTGCTGCACCCATCAACTCGTCATTTACATCAGGTATAACTCCCAATGCAATCCCTCCCCCCTCCCCCACCCCATGACAGGCCCCGGTGTGTGATGTTCCCCTTCCCGAGTCCAAGTGATCTCATTGTTCAGTTCCCACCTATGAGTGAGAACATGCGGTGTTTGGTTTTCTGTTCTTGTGATAGTTTGCTAAGAATGATGGTTTCCAGCTGCATCCATGTCCCTACAAAGGACACAAACTCATCCTTTTTTATGGCTGCATAGTATTCCATGGTGTATATGTGCCACATTTTCTTAATCCAGTCTGTCACTGATGGACATTTGGGTTGATTCCAAGTCTTTGCTGTTGTGAATAGTGCCGCAATAAACATACGTGTGCATGTGTCTTTATAGCAGCATGATATAGAATCCTTTGGGTATATACCCAGTAATGGGATGGCTGGGTCATATGGTACATCTAGTTCTAGATCCTTGAGGAATCGCCATACTGTTTTCCATAATGGTTAAACTAGTTTACAATCCCACCAACAGTGTAAAAGTGTTCCTATTTCTCCACATCCTCTCCAGCACCTGTTGTTTCCTGACTTTTGAATGATCGCCATTCTAAGTGGTGTGAGATGGTATCTCATTGTGGTTTTGATTTGCATTTCTCTGATGGCCAGTGATGATGAGCATTTTTTCATGTGTCTGTTGGCTGTATGAATGTCTTCTTTTGAGAAATGTCTGTTCATATCCTTTGCCCACTTTTGGATGGGGTTGTTTGTTTTTTTCTTGTAAATTTGTTTGAGTTCTTTGTAGGTTCTGGATATTAGCCCTTTGTCAGATGAGTAGATTGCAAAAATTTTCTCCCATTCTGTAGGTTGCCTGTTCACTCTGATGGTAGTTTCTTTTGCTGTGCAGAAGCTCTTTAGTTTAATTAGATCCCATTTGTCAATTTTGGCTTTTGCTGTCGTTGCTTTTGGTGTTTTAGACATGAAGTCTTTGCCCATGCCTATGTCCTGAATGGTACTACCTAGGTTTTCCTCTAGGGTTTTTATGGTATTAGGTCTAACATTTAAGTCTCTAATCCATCTTGAATTAGTTTTCGTATAAGGAGTAAGGAAAGGATCCAGTTTCAGCTTTCTACTTATGGCTAGCCAATTTTCCCAGCACCATTTATTAAATAGGGAATCCTTTCCCCATTTCTTGTTTCTCTCAGGTTTGTCAAAGATCAGATGGAATGAAAACATAAGTGTCACGAAAATTGTAGAAAGAGAGGAACTATCATACAGTGCTGATATGAGTGAAAATTTGTAAACTCATTTTGGAAGACTGTTTGGCATTGCTGTCATAAACTAAGTCAATGTATACTTTATGATGCAGTAATTCGAGGCCAAGGATATATGCAACAGAAATTGGTATCCACTTACACTAAGAATACTTGACAAGAATATTAATATCTGCTTTACTCATAAGAGCTATAGACTGAAAATAGCCCAGAGTTTCATCAAGAGTAGAATGGGTAAGGAAGCATTGATACATTTGTGTAATGAAATAGTAGACAGCAACAAATGAACAAACTTTGAAAAATTTAATGCTATTCACCACAAAAAGGAAGAATCTCACAAACATTGCTGAAAGTAACTATTCAATAAGTAAATAAATTATAATGTTTAATGTTACATACTTACATATAATTATTTTTTTAAAAAAACAAAGAAGTGATGAACAAAATAACGCAGGATAGTGTTATATTTGCGGAAATCATTAGTAGATAGCCAGCAGAGGCTTCTCAGTTACTGGCAATATTCAGCACTTTGCCTTTGTTGGTGGCTATGCTAGTATCCATGAGATGCACATTGTTTTGTACCCACTTGTGTATGTGTGTTCTAGATCATAAACAAGGATAGAAGTATACATTTTGAACTGAAGACAACATAGTTGAGGAAGTAAATATCAGCTCTCAACCTTAGTGATGTAACAGGCTCAGAAAATTTGTCAATCAATTTGGAGAGACTGGTAAATGTTTCTCAAAAACATTTCTAGTATATTCACCATAAACTAAACAGAAAGAATCAAAAGAGCTGAGGCAGCAAAAAGCGAACTAGATCAAGTAAGATAACTAGAGGATCTAGTTCACAGCATTTTTTGACGTTTTCCCATAAAAGCTGTTATAAGAAGGGCTTTGTCCATGGGCTGTAGTTTTGTTAATAGTTGAAAATAAATGTACCTTAGATGGTCTTGTTTTATTAGCATATTCTCAGACATCTGAGGAGTGCACAGGCTGAAACTGGGACATAGAACCATGGGACAAGCATTCACAGACCAGAACTGGAATTTATCATGACTTCAGAACAAGGTGTTAATTAATTGGCCAAAAAAACAAAACAAAAGAAAACCACCACTTATAAGCAATCTAAGGCACAAATGGCACTGTCTATGCAGAGGCTCTCAGGTACATTGACAAAGCTGAAATTTATTTTCTATATGTAAATGAAGCTATTACCCCTAGTGATAATCTTTATGAAAAAGATACTCTACATTTCAGCCTAAACTTGTTTATTTTTTGTTTGTTGACAGAATTTCTCATATTAATTCATCCTTTTATTCCTGATATAAATCTTGATTAAACATAGTATGTTATTTCTCATATCAATTGCTGTATTTTATTTTCTAATGGTTAATATAATACATTTGATCTATATTCATGAGTGAGATTAATTTACAGTTCCATTTTTATACTACCAATATCAATTTTTGGAAGAATTATTCTTTATCAAATAATTTGACAAATCTTCACATTTTTCTATGGCTTTACATATTTTAAATATCATTTATATTTCCAATTCAAAAGAATAGATACAATTAATATGTGAAGCTATCTATGGTAATTGGTGTATTTGAATCTTCCACTAATTCTATTGTCAATTTTGGACATTATTATTGACCATTTTGCCAATTCAGATTATTTGGACAGAAAATTTTTCATTCACTCTAGGCATGCAATTTTTCTAATTAATAGGTTTTACTAGAACAGTCTTAGGCTTACAGAAAAATTGAGCAGAATGTACAGAGTTCCTATATACTCTATCTGCCATCCCTGACTTCCCCTACCCAGAGTTTTCTGTTCCATTAATATCTTGCATTAACGTGGTGTATTTGTTATAATTGATGAGTCTATATTGTTATATAATTATCTAAAGATTGATAGTTTACATTAGGGTTTATTCTTTGTGGTATACAGTCTATGGGCTTTAACAAATGTTTAATGACATGAATTTACCATCAAAGTATTATACACAAAAGTTGCACTGTCTCTAAATTCTTCTTTGGTCCACCTATTCATTTCTCTATGCTTTTCCCCACTCTAAAGCCATAGTAATCACTGATCTTTTTACTATCTCTATAGTTTTGACTTTTCTGGAATGTCAAATGCAGTCTTACATCACTTAACAACGATGATGTTTTTGAGAAATGCATCATTACGTGATTTCACCATTGTGTGAACATCATAGAGTGTACTTAAAACAAACCTAGATGGTACAGCGTAACTATCACCTACCTAGGCTGTATGGCATAGCCTATTTCTTTTAGGCTACAAACCTGTACGTGTTACTATACTACATACTGGAGTCAATTGTATTGTAATGGCATTTGTGTATCTAAACATATCTAGGTATAGAAAATGTACAGTATAAAAGATTAAAAATGATACACCTGTACATGAATGGAACTCAAAGAGCTGGAGGTTGCTCTGGGTAATGGTGAGTGAATGTGAAGTCCTAGGACATTGTCCTACATTGATATAGGCTTTATGAACACTGTACACTTAAGCTACACTAAATTTATTTTTAAAAATTATTTGTCTTTCCTCAGTAATAAATTAGCCTTAACTTACTCTGAGTTTTTTACTTTATTAACTTTTAAAACTTTTTCACTCTGTACTAACACTTAGCTTAAGACACACATACAGCTGTACAAATAGCAAAAATAATGTTTAAACTTATAGTATAATAAATATATGAATTAATAGCACAGTGTTTTGTTATCATTATCAAGTATTATGTACTATACATAATTCTATGCACCATACTTTCATACAAATAGCAACATAGTAGGTTAGTTTACACCAGCATCATCATAAGCACATGAGTAATATGTTGTGCTGCAACACAACTAAAGTTAGGATAACTAAAACATCACCAGACAATAGGAATTTTTCAGCTCTGTTACAGTCTATGGGATCACAGTAATACATGCAGTCTGTTGTTGACAGAAATGTCATTACGCAGCACACGACTATAGTTAAAATCATACAGTATGTAGCCTTTTTAGATTGAACTCTTTCATCTAGTATAATAATAAGCATTTAAGTTTCCTCTATGTCTTTTTATGACTTGTTAGCTAATTTCTTAACACTGAATAATATTTCATTGTGGAGACATACCACAGTTTATCCTTTCACTTTTTGAAGGCATCTTGGTTGCTTCCAAATTTTGGCAATTATGTATGAGAACACAAGATTTTGTGTGAGTATAAGTTTTATACTCATTACGGTAAATACCAAAGAATGAAATTGCTGGAATGTATGATGAGTATCCTTAATTTTGTAAGAAACCACCAAGCTGTCTTTTAGAGTGGTTGCGCAATTTTGCCTTACCACCAGCAATGAATGAGAATTCCTGTTGCTCCACATCCTCACCAACATTTAACGTTTATTGTGTTTGGATTTTAGCCACTCTTAAGTGCTTAGTGGCATTTCATTGTATTAGTTTACGCTTTCCTAAGGACATGTGGTGTTGAACATATATACTTATTTGCCATCTGTAGATCTTCCTTTGTGAGGTATCTGTTCAGGTCTTTTGCTGATTTTTTCATTGAGTTGTCTGGTTTTTTAATTGTTGAATTTTCGGTGTTCATTGTGCATTTTTGGATAACAATTCTTTATCACATAAGTGTTTTGCAAAGATTTTCAGGCTTGTTCTTTCATTCTCTTAATAGTGTCTTTCACAGAGCAGAAGCTTTAACTTATACTTAAAATAAATGTAAACTTGTATTTTTAAATTTTAGTTTTTTAATTTAATTTTTTGTTTACTTAAAAAACTTTTTTCTACAGTGTATATCTTTGGCATTTCATATTGTTGAAAATTGACCTGTTTTTGCCATTCCCTTGATTACTGAAACATGCCTCTCTCCTTTTTTATCTTTTTCCCTGACTGAATTCAGTTTTATGCATTAATTCACTCAATATGTATTTACTGATGATTCTATATACCAGGTGTGGCTCTATGTCCTGAGAATAGAGTGGTAATCAAGACAAATGAGAAAAGTGTCCCTATAGAGATGATAATGATGTAAACTGGTTCAGTAACCCACTGTAAATAGAGATGATGTCCAAGAAACAGATCTCTGAATTATAAAATCTTAGGCTACAACGAGATTCTGAAAAATGAAGAACTGTTCATTTTGTAATTTCAGTTACCAAAATTCCAACTGCTGTAATGTGTGTATCTCTGCTTTCTTGATAAGATTTTCAAAACTAGCTAAAGCCGAAAGGTAAACTATTCAATAAACTTTATGTATTGTTAAGACAGCAGTTTCTAAGTGTATAAGGTATTCTTGTTACCAAAAATTATTTTCAATTTATGTAACATAGTTTTTATTGGTAAGTAATACAGAAAACATTATTTGAATGTCTCTAATTAAACTACATGGGTTAATTTTTTAAAAAAAATTTGGAAATTCCTAGGAATATAAATTATTTTTTAAAGTAACTGGGATATAACATAATTGTTAAAAAGAAATCTAAGTTTGATAGACTGTTTTTTTTACAGCACCTCATGACAGAGTAGTTTGACTAATTATCTGGTGAAGACACTCATCAATCTTTGAAATAGACTGGCTAATAATGTAACTATAACTGCATGATTTCTCATCATTTTTCAAGAGGAACTCACACTTACTGATCTGCTAAAAACTAGCTTACATGAAGGGTAACTTACACATACCCATTCAAAGTAATAGAGATTTATTGAGCATTTAATCTGTACCAGGACCATGTTAGGCACAGGAGATAAAATGGTTTAATAAGACAGTGGCCTATACTCAAACAAGTATAATAAAGTCTGGGACAGGAAAACTCTATATCATAATGCAAAAAATTATAAAAATGCTAATGGAGATAAACAGGTTTAAAAAGAGCAACTTTCTATGACAGCATTTAGTAAGACAACATGTTTTCTTATACCATACCCCTGTCATTTGACAACACTGCATAAATGTGTGCACATGAGCCCAGACATACACTTTATACACACAGCTGTTTACAAACACCACATATGGTGATTCCAAGGCTTTACATAATTAAAAACTGACTCCTTCCCATAATGGGTATGGTATCTATGAATTAGAAGTTATATTTAAATTTATTCAAATATGCTGCCCTTGATAAGTTTACACTGAGAACTCCTTAGTCTTCAAAGCTGAATCAGTGTCTCTGTTCCTAATCTGATGTTTTGGGTCTCAGAACAAGCCAACACATACCATGTATTGGACTACTTCTTATTCAAAAAATAAATTATTATATAATTTTATACCTGGATTTCTGATTTATATATATATATATATATAAAAAATTTTGTATCCTGCTTTTACTAAATTTAAGAATATGAAAAATACCTTGTCATAATTTTTATACTTTCATTTAATGGCTGTATAGTATTTTATAAGTAAGATATGCTACAATCTTCACATTTCTTTTATTTTTATAATTGTGCTAAAAAGTTATTGTCAAATTTCCTTGAAGGAACTCCCTGTTTGGGGAATATATTTTGAGAATAGATTAATAAGTGAGAATTATGAACATATTTAAAGATCTTTATGCACGTCCTGAAATTGTTTTTTAAATAGACTAGGTCAATCTAAATTCCAGACATGCTTCAGTAATCAAGTTCAATCAAATACCAGTAAAGTGTAAGACCATACAGCACACCAAACTTTCCTTAATATTAAATATTATAATACAAAAACACAACCACAATTATTAGATTAAAAATAATCATCTTTACATTTCTATTTTCTTTGCTTTTTGTGAGATATACATATATTCTTTTTCTTACCTTTTTTTGGTGTATTGCTTCTTATTAGAATTATTCCTTTAAGGAATAATTACACCAAACATTAAAAATTTGTTTTATTTTCTACAACTATTTTATTAGAAAGGTTTTTTAGTATTAATCATATTTATGATAAATTTTGGAAGATAAAAGTTTGTAAATTTTACCTGTCACCCTACTAATACTTTTAACAATACTTTTTATATGGCCATAATTTTTTAAAATTCTGTTTTATTAAAGTAAAATTTATATAAATCAAAATCTGCATACATCTAAATAAGGTCCTCAATTTTTGTTTTGACAAGTTTATACAGTCATATTAAATTTTTGATAATTATATACACCCATAGAAATACCACGCAAACAAGATAGAATATTTGTATTCTCCTAAGAAGTTTTTTTTGTGCCACTATCCAATGTTTCCTGCTTCTACCTTCCTGAGGCGATTGCTTTTGATTTTTATCACCATAGACTCTTTTGCCAGTTATTAGAACTCATATAAATATAAAGCTCATAAAATATTCATTATTTTATATCTGGCTCATTTTTCTTAATATAACATTTTTGAGATGTATTCATTTTTTAGTATGTAAGTAGTCCATTTCTTTTTTTCTCTGAGTATTTCATTATACAAATATACCACAATTGGTTTAATCTGTTTCTTATTGATAGATATTAGTTTCCACTGTTTGTGTCTTATAAAGATATAAACATCCTTGAACATATCGTTTTTGAAAATAAGTTTTCATTTCTTAGCATGAATACAGAGGAGTAGAATGGCTAGGTCATAAGGTAAATAAGTGTTTAAATGTCGAAGAAATTGTCAGACAATTTTACAAAGTAATAATAAGATTTTACAATCCCATCAACTATGTGTGGGATGCTCAGTTGCTCTTATCTTCACCAACATTTGATATAATCAGACTTCCTTAATTTCAGTCATTCTATTGCATGAGAAATATCTCGTTCTATTTATAATCTGCATTTCCCTGATGGCTTATAATGTTGACTACTTTTTCATATGCTTCTTGGCCATTCTTCTATCTTTTTAAATAAAATTATTCCCAAATTTATTCAACACATAACTCTAGTTCATTCATTTTGACTATCACATATTATTGATCATTTACGTTAATATAGAAAATTTAACTTATCCATTTCCTATTTCTGGTCATTTAGGTCATTTCTAATTTTTTACTAATGAAAACAAAACTGCGACTATCTTTCTTGTATGTGTTTCACGTAAAAGATCCTACAGATTTGATATATTTATTTTCATCTTTACATTTTCTGAAAAATATGTATTAGTTGATAATTATATTAATTAGTAATTCTGATATTCAATTATTCTTATATTTCTTGCATACCTCCTTCATGGTGTGTTTCTGCATTTACGTGTGTGTGTGCATATTTGTTTGGAATACTAACGGAATCAAATACCTAATTTTACTTAGATTTTTTTTTTTCTTTCTTTTTTGAGACGGAGTGTCTTTCTGTCGCCCAGGCTAGAGTGCAGTGGCACGATCTTGGCTCACTGCAAGCTCCACCGCCTCCCGGGTTCACGCCATTCTCCTGCCTCAGCCTCCCGAGAAGCTGGGACTACAGGTGCCCTCCACCACACCCGGCTAATTTTTTTGTATTTTTAGTGGAGACAGGGTTTCACCGTGTTCACCAGGATGGTCTCGATCTCCTGACCTCGTGATCTGCCCGCCTCGGCCTCCCAAAGTGCTGGGATTACAGGGGTGAGCCACCGTGCCCGGCCTTTACTTAGATTTTTAATGCTATGTTGACAACTTAGTTTCTGTATGTAATTTCTTCCTATCACTGCCCTTGAGCCTGGTAACAATATTATATTCAACTTATGCAAATTGTTGTATGACACAACTTATTTATTAATTGAATTATTCTATGAGATGTAATTTTTTTCTTCACAATTCAATAATATTGCCCTACAAATATTACCTAAACCCACTGCCTATTGAAGGTGGGAATTGAATAATAAGAGTATAAACTCATTAGCAAAGATTGATTGTACATCATCAAAAATGTACTTTTAAATTTTTCAAATGCTTGAAAGAATTTTTATAATATTTTCACTAAATATATAAGTTTTTAATTCAGCTTTTCAACATTTGGGGCATAAAATTAATCACATTGACTTTAACATTTTGTATATTTTTATAAAAGTGAAACACTTTCCATTCTAAATTTTGTTGTTGTTATTCAATTGGTTAACTGGTTGGTTGTGTTTTCGTTTGTTTTAGCTTTCTAACAAGATGGGGATAGATTCATGAGAAGTCTAGCTTTGGTTTTGTTCACTTTTTAACTTTTTATTGATTAATTCATTTATTCTATTTTATTAATTTCTTCATTTACCTATATTTTCTTCTCCCCTGTCTTTGATACTCCACTTTTGTTGCTTTTCTTCTGTTTTTTGGTAAATGCTTTCATGATTATAGCTTTCCTATAAATAATGTATTTGTATTGGTAGGCTTTGAAATAGGGTACTTTGTCTTTAACCCATGAATTAATTAAAGGTATAACATAAATTTTAAATTTTTTTTTAATTTTAATTTTCAAAAAAGGTTTTTGAATTATGATTTTCAGTGTTAATATTTTGTCAGAGATGATCTTCCACACTTTATAGATTTAAAAAATTTATAGGAACCTCTTTTGTGAGTAGTATAAATTGACTTTTTATAGGCTTTTAAATGTGTGTGTGCTTGAATAACTGCTGCAATATTTTTGTAATAATTATGTTATTTTAATCTACATTATTATTATTTGCTTCATGATATAAACTTTTCTGATAGAGATATAAAAGGATATCACATTTTGATTGTAACTTTATCTTCATTAATTTACTTTATATCTTATAATGTTTTATTGGTAACTAAGCATAAGACAATAACCATCTTTTGTGAAATTTTACCATTTATGCCTTGTGTTAGTTTGTATTCTAACAGCTACATACATTTGTTTGTTTGTTTGGTTTTGCTATTGTGATATTTTAATTTACTTTTGTTATTGTAGGTAGATACTTTTTTTTACATTTCTTAAAAAATTGTATTTAATTCCAATAAGAACCCTTAATATGAGACATCCTTTTAACAAACATTTAAGTATTTAATATATTACTGCTGACTCTACCTAGGCAAGATGATTTGTGCTTATAATTCCAGCTACTTAGGAAGTTTAGGTGGGAGGATCACTTGAGGCCAGGAGTTCTAGACCAGCCCGGGCAACATAGTGAGACTCCATCCTAAAAATAATAATAATAAATAAAATAACATTACCATTGACTGTAGAAACAATGCCATACAACAGATCTCAAGAGATCACTCATCTTGCATAACTGAAACTTCAGGTCCATTGATTAATAACTCTTCATTTTTCCCATCCTTCAGCCCCTGGCAACTACCATTCAACTCCTGGATTCTAGAAATTTGACTATTTTAGATACCTCATATCAGTGGAATCATATATTATTTGTCTTTCTGTGACTGGCTTAACGTAATGTCCTGAAAGTTCATCCATATCATTGCATATTCCAGAATTTCTTTCTTTCTTTCTTTTTTTTTTTTGAGACGGAGTCTCGCTCTGTTGCCTGGGCTGGAGTGCAGTGGCCGGATCTCAGCTCACTACAAGCTCCGCCTCCCGGGTTCCCGCCATTTTCCTGCCTCAGCCTCCCGAGTAGCTAGGACTACAAATTCCTTTCTTTTTAAGGCTAAATACTATTCCACTGTGTGTACATACCATATTTCTTTATTTGTTCATCTGCTGATTTAGATTTAGGCTGCTTCCACATCTTGACTATTGTGAATAGTGTTACGAATAACATTGGAGTGCTAATATCTAGGATTATGGTTTCAATTAATTTGAAGACACACATACAGAGAGAGAGAGAGAGAGAGAACTTCATATATATATATATATATATATATATATATATATATATATATATATATTTAGCATCACCTTACCCTGTCTCAATTTCTAATCATGCTACTTCAGGTAACCAAGATTATCTAACAGAGACAGATACTACCACAACGTCCACCTTCCACCTTCCCTATATATTATAGGAGAAATAGAACTATAGTGTACATATGACTCTATATAGTTTCGCTTTTCACTTGGATATATTGCATGCATTTCTAGGAGTCAATGTATATAGATCCAACTGTCCTTTTTATAGATTCTTTACTCATAAATACACATATTCAATTAGCATTGAAAAGTTTGTACCACATAAACTCTTTATTGTGCTATTTTTTTCTTCTCTCTGCAAAATTCTTTCTCTTAATTTCTTCCCACATCTACATTTACCCTTTGTAAATTTGTTAACAGTCTGCCATGTATCAATCATCTGTATGTTTAATCCATGTTCATATAATGATGAAAACATACTATTTTCAATGTATTAATAAAGATAAGAAATCATACATGAGATATGTGCTCTTATGCTCTCATTGAACACATTCCTCCAAGTCAACTTTTACAACATCACACATTATATATACATATAAAATTGTGTGTGTGTATATGTGTATGTGTATGTGTGTGTGTATATATATATATAGAGAGAGAGAGAGAGAGAGAGAGAGTGTCTTGCTCTGTCACCAAGACTAGTGCAGTGGTGCAATCTCAGCTCACTACTGCCATTATTTTAATTTAGTATATTATTCCATGTTATCTATATAATATAAAATATTCAATAATTCTCCTATTGGCATTCATTCAAACTGTTTTTAGTTTGTTTTTTTTTGGTTTTTGGGGTTTTTTTGCCACTATGCATAGGGCTACAATAAACTCTCTCGCACATATATTCAAAGCAATGTGTTCTTTTGTTTCTATGTGATTGATTTCTAGGACCAGGATTTCTGTGTCAAAAATCTATGTGTATCTTTAGTTTTCTGTTTATTTGTTTGTTTTTAATTTTAGTAGATGCCTCTAGGTTGACTTCTAAAAATATTCTGAAAATTTATATTATATAAAATTATATTATTTAAAATTTCCATCTTCCCTCCTCCTTACACAAAAGTGATATTAGTCTGGCATTTTTGTTGTCCAGTGTGTGTTAGTTAACCTTTGTTAATTTAGCTTAGATTTTCCTAACTTCTAGAATTTTTTAACTCTGTGTATTGCTTATTTTGATTTGTTCGTCTCTGAATTATTGATGTACATTCTTTGCTTATTTCCCTATTAACTTATTTTATTTCTTGATATATGAAGAACACTTTCTATATTAAAATAATTTTTTTCCACCAATATTAGTTTTTCTTCTTAATGAAAGATTTGCAGGTATATCTTGATTTGTTAAATTTATTCTAATTACTCTCTCTTCCAGTATTGTCACCTCAAAGTAGTTTTGAAGTTGCCTCCACTTGGCCCCTGTTCTCCAACTCATAATCAGTTACCATTATTGGCTTGGGGTGTCCATACTTGGTGCTTTGGAGAATTCGTAGATTAGAACATTGAATCATTAAATCAGCTAATAACATTGCTCCAGACTTTACTCGAAGACTTTCTATTTCCCCCCTTTTTCTGCATTGTTAAGCAGTTTTGCAGAAACCAAAGTTCTATTAAGCATCTGATACCACTTTATTCAAACTTTTTTCACATCAAAAGGTAGAACTTACTTCCCCTCCTCAACTCTTGTCTACCCTTATCTCTTGCTTTGACCAATGAATGAGGCAAAAGTGATTCTTTGCCAGTTCTGGACCTAGCCTTTAAGAGGACTAGATGTATTTGCTTTCTCCCTGTTGGAAATTAGGCAACAAGTAAGAAGTCCAGCTATTCTGAGACCATAATTATGTGAAAGATCCCAAGCTAACCTCATGGAGCTCCATTGTTAAGGAACACTTTCCTACATGAATGAAGCCTTTGTGTAACTGAATGCTGCCAAAGTAGTGATCCAGGCAGGCATCATGTGGAAGAATACAAGAGTCCAACTGGGTCCTGTCAATGAGAAAATTGTAAGAAATATCAAAAATTTTTTGTTTAATGGCGCTAAGGTTTTTCTTTTATTTATTTATTTATTTATTTATTTATTTATTTATTTATTTACTTTTAAGCTCAGGGGTATATGTGCAGGGTGTGCAGGTTGGTTACGTAGGTAAACCTGTGTCATGGGGGTTTTGTATACAGATTATTTTATTGCCTAGGTATTAAGCCTAGTATTCATTCGTTATTTTTCCTAATCCTCCCACCTTACACCCTCCAATAGGCCCCAGTGTGTGTTGTTCCCCTCTACGTGTCCACGTGTTTTCATCATTTAGTTCCCACTTATGAGAACAGGCCATATTTGGTTTTCTGTTCCTATACTAGTTTGATAAGAATAATGATGTTTTGGTTTTAAACTAACGTGTTTTGGGGTGTTTGTGCTGTAACAAATAAATGATAAATCATTTTGATGGTATTTAATAATCACTCTTAGTAAACCTTTTGCTTATAGTAATTTAAAATTTTTTATTTATTAATGAGTTTCCCTTTAAAACAACAATATACTTTATTGTGATGTCCGGATGCCTTCTAATTAACCTGAGAAAAACAGGAAACACTCACTGTCACCCTGAGTATTTAATGTTGTAGTAGACTGTAGTTCACACTGTCACCCTGAGTATTTAATGTTATAGTAGACTGTAGTTCACACAAACAGATGCTTAATGGAAGGCAGAGTGGCAGGAGTATGAAAATCATCTCATTATTAGTTAATTCTATGACTCTTTATCAAAAGATAATTTTAAAATTAAGCCACAGAGAAAAGGTCAACAAATTAAAATAAATCTCCAATTAGAAATTAAAAATAAATTGTCTCATTCAAAATATACCAAATACACAGAACCTTAAGGAAATCATTCACTGGCATGAACAAATATGGGATAAAACAAGTTGTTGATAAAGATAGAAATACATTTTTATTTTAAATTTACTTTATAAAGCTAGTCAATTAAAATATTCACAGTTATTTGTGTTTGCTTGTTTGTTTGTTTTGTGGTGCACATAAGGCTCCAGAGAGTGATTCTAAAATTTTTCTAAGAGGGAAAAAATAAAACATGCAAGAGAAATTACTCTTGAAATTATTAAAAATTATTGAAAGTAAAATAGTGGGCCTAATCAAATAGTAACTCAAGCAAATGACTGCGGTATTGAAATACCAATTAAAAGACAACTCAAATGCCAACAATATAAAAAGTTGGTATATAATATACAGCATAAAAACAAAAGAAAAAAAGACTATATGTTCTACTGTGCTGAGATACCAGTTTTAAAATGCTAAAAACTCATTAGAAACTCAAATTATTGCATTCAAAGCTCTATTTTATCTTCCATATCGTGTTAAATATAAAAAATGAAAATACAATTATAAAAAAATGGAAGAAAGTTTAAGTGTCTATTTCTATTGATCTACACACTCAAGAAATGAAAATTCAAATGAAGCTTGCATTGAGAAAATAATTAAAGAACTTTCAATCCGATTATGACATAAAATGTCATTAAAAGTTGTCATTCTCATACTATCCATGAGATCTATCTGGATAATTTACAAAATTTTAGTTTGTTTTACATCCTTTAAAGCAGTGCTGTCCAATATAACTTTCAGTGATAAAGAAAGTGTTTTATATCTGTTCAATGGAAGTCTCTAGCACAATGGTTGAACTAATTTACACTCCCACCAACAGTGTAAAAGCATTCCTATTTCTCCACATCCTCTCCAGCATTTGTTTCCTGACAAAAAAAAAAAAAAAAGAAAGAAAAAAAAGAAAAGACAGTGGTCCTATAAGATTATCATGGAACACATATAAAAACCTGATATATGGAACCTGATATTGGCATTTCAGATCAGGTAGGGGAAATGATTGATACTCAATATTCAGTAACGATGTTGAGACATTTGGTTTTTCACATAAATAAATATATATATATATGTATATGTATTGGTATATATACCATCTATGTTTTTATAAGTATACTTGGATGTTCATGAAATGACAAAATCACTTAAAGATACGTTTCTCATAATGTCTCCTTGTGGTTAAGGGATGCATGACTGTACTTGCTAATCGTCATTTTTATTAAAGACTCTTTAGAAAGAAAAAAAAAAGAATAGTATCTAGCCACATATGGCTATTTGGCACTACAAATGTGGCCTATGCAACTAAGAAACTGAATTTTAATGTCATTGAAATTCGAGTCATTTAAATTACAATATAGTTATAGGTAGCTAGTAGTTTCAGCACAGCATGGAATAGCTAAAGATGCAAACAAAGCTAAATGCACTAAAATACAGAAAGCATAGAGTCCTTTAAAGGAGAAAAAAGATCTATGTCTGCTTTCATCTTTGGCAGAACAGCAGACATAGGAGGAATTCTCCAGAAATGGTAGTAAGTAGGAACCAAAGAATTAAAGAACTTTCAACGTGACAGATTTAAACTTTGAATAACAGGAAAGAGTGAGTCTTCACGTATCTATCAAAATACTTCTTCCTCTCCATCCTGCTGTCTTCACCAAAGGCAAAAGATGGGTCAGCCAAGTTTAGGAGCTGGGCAAGAGAGCTGGAAGACATCTCTCCTGATGTAGGTAATGCCTTTCCCAAGTGCAGTGCAGCAGTTGCGGAAGGCTGGAGCCAGGCAGCCAGGTGAAGAGATGGTCCAGACTTGACCATCAAAGGCCTGGAAATAAGGCAATAGGGTAGAGAAAGATCTCCCAAAGTTGAAAAAGGCAAGGGCAAGATCGAAGAGCAAAAATAACTCCCTGTAACTATAAAAATAGGCATCTAGGCCCCTAAAGTTTATATCTATGCTACAAACTCTGTAGTGTTTTCAGTCTTTTTGTTACAGAAGGTATTTAGTAGTCAGACATGAGCAGGGCAGGAGATCCCCCCACCACTCATCAGGAATTACAGGTGATCATTAGGTGATGGTCAGGCAGTTCTTAAGCTGTCTCAGAAATAATAATTGGTTGCGTATGGTGCTATGGAAAGGCAGTCTCCCAATAGGATTTTAAAAAAGATAACCTGAAATTGGTGATTAGCTTCCCAAAGATCTCAAGAGTTGGACCGGTTGGCTCAAGCATGTGCACTAGAAGTAAAATAGGGGATTTTAACTAGTATGTGACTGACATGGTTTGGTTCTGTGTCCCCATCCAAACCTCATGTTGAATTGTAATCGCTAATGTTGAAAGAGGGACCTGAATAGAATTAACTGGATCAAGGGGGCAGATTTCCTCTTTGCTGTTCTTATTACAATGAGTGAGTTCTCACGAGATCTGGTTGTTTGAAAGTGTATAGTATTTCCCACTTTGCTCTCTCTTTTGCTCCACCACATGAAGAAGGTGCTCGCTTCCCTTTTGCCCTTCCATCATAATTGTAACTTTCCTGAGGACTCCCAACCATGCTTCCAGTACAGACTATGGAATTGTGAGTCGATTAAACCTCTTTGCTTCATAAATTACCCAGTCTCAGCTAGTTCTTTATAGCAGTGTAAGAATAGACTAATACAGAAAACTGGTACAGGAAAAGTGGTACAGGGCATTGCTATAAAGATATCTGAAAATGTGGAAGCAACTTTGGAACTGGGTAACAGACAGAGGTTGGAACAGTTTGGAGGGCTCAGAAGAAGACAGGAAGATGATGGAAAGTACAGAACTTTCTAGAGACCTGTCGAATGGTTGTGATGAAAATGGTGATAGTGATATGGATAATGAAGTCCAGGCTTAAGTGGTCTCAGATAGAGATTAGGAACATAATGGGAACTGGAACAAAGGTCACTTTTGCTATGCTTTAGCAAAGAGACTGGTGGCATTGTGCCTCTACTCTAGAAATATGTGGAACTTCTAACTTGAGAGTGATGATTTAGGTAGGGTATCTGGCAGAAAAAATTTCTAAGTAGCAAAGCATTCAAGATGTAACCAGGCTGCTTCTAAAAGCCTAAACTCATTTGCATAAACAGAGAAATAACCTGAAACTAGAATGCATATTTAACAGGGTAGCAGAATGCAAAAGTTTGAAAAATTTGCAGCCTGCCCATGTGGAGGAAAATAAAAACCATTTTCTTGGGAGGAATTCAAGGCTGCAGAAATTTGTATAAGTAAAGTGGAGCTCAATGTTAGTAGCCAAGGCAATGGGGAAAATGCCTTCAGGGCATGTTAGAGATCTTCATGGGACCTCCTCCCATCACAGTCTTAGAGGCCTAAGAGAGAAAAAAAAATGTTTTGTGGGCCAGGACCAGGGACCTGTGCTCTGTTCAGCCTCAAGACATGGTACCCTGAATTCCAAATGCTCCAGCACCAGCCATAGCTAAAAGGGCTAAGGTACAGCTTGGGCCATGTCTTCAGCAGGTGCAAGCCCCAAGTCGTGACTACTTCCATGTCGTATTGGGCCTGCAGGTGTGCCAAAGGACAAAGTTGAGGCTTGGGAGCTTCTGCCTGTATTTCAGAGGATGTATGGAAATGCCTGGATGTCCAGGCAGAAGTCTACTGCAGGAGCAGAGCCCTCATGGAAAGCCTCTACTAGGGAAATGCAGAGGGGGGATGTACAGCTAGAGCCCCCACACAGAGTCTCCACTGGGGCACTATCTATTGGAGTTGTGAGAAGAGGGTCATTATCTTCCAGACTTCAGAATGGTAGATCCACCAAACAGCTTACACCATGTGCCTGGAAAAGCCACAGGCACTCAATGCCAGCCTGTGAAAGCAGCTATGGGAGCTGTAGGCTGCAATGCAATGTAAGATGAATGTAAGAACGTAAGAACGTAAGAGATGAAGCTACATGAGTCCGTGGAAGCCCACCCATTGCATCAGTGTGACTTGGATGTAAGATATGAAGTCAAAGGAGATTTTTTGAAGCTTTAAGAGTTAATGACTGCCCTGCTGAGTTTTGGACTTCCATGGGACCTGTAGCCCCTTTCTTTTGGAATGTACCTCCACTGTATCTTCACTGTATCTTGAAAGTAACTAACTGGATTTTGATTCTGCAGACTCATAGGCAGAAGGGACTTGACTTGCCTTGTCTCAGATGAGACTTTGGACTTGGACATTTTAGTTAACGCTGGAATGAGTTGAGATTTTAGGGGACTGTTGGGAAGACGTGATTGTGTTTTGAAATGTGAGAAGGACATGAGATTTGAGAGGGACCAGGGGCAAAATGGTAATGGTTTGGCTCTGTGTTTTCACCCAAATCTTATGTTGAATTGTAATCCCCACTGTTGAAGGAGGGACCTGCTGGGAGGTGATTAAATTATGGGATCAGATTTCCCCCTTGCTATTCTCATAATAGTCAATGAATTCTCATGAGATCTGGCTGTTTGAAAGTGTGTAGAACTTTTCCCTTTGCTGTCTCTCTTCTACTCTGCTATGTAAGCAAGCTGCTTGCTTCGTCTTTGCCCTTCCATCATGATTCTACATTTATCGAGCTCTCCCCAACCATGCTTCCTGCACAGCCTGTGGAACTCCAAGTCCACTAAATCTCTTTTCTACATAAATTACCCAGTCTCAGGAAGTTCTTTATAGCCAAGTGAGAATGGATTAATACAATGACCTTATAGAAACACTTGACTAATAAGGGAAAAACACTTCAAGTGAGCATTCGTACAACTCTACTAAATGCA
This sequence comes from Chlorocebus sabaeus, assembly GCF_047675955.1. NCBI lineage: Eukaryota > Metazoa > Chordata > Mammalia > Primates > Cercopithecidae > Chlorocebus > Chlorocebus sabaeus. The sequence goes on along the minus strand of NC_132925.1, from coordinate 22,916,022 downwards.
CTACATACACAATCCCTCCCAACCACTAGCAGGCCACTGCACAGGCAGACAGCTCACCCCAAGGAAAGAATCAGGGAGAAGTAGTGTAAGACCCTGGAAGCATGCCAATGTATAAAACTCCAGTCAAAAGGTCAAACTGTGCACTTCATCCCTCAAGTCCCCTTCTTGGTCTTCTTTCAAGTACACATTACTTCCTTTTGTTCTTTCTGTAACTCTTTTTAATCAACGTTCAGTTGCTCTAAAACTTGCCTCAGCCTCTCCCTCTACCTTAATCCCCTTGACTGAATTCTTTCTTCTGAGGAGGCGAGAATTGAGGTTGCTGCCAACTAGTATGTATGCACCACAGCTAACATACTTTGGTGCCGCATGAGTCAGATATGTTCTACTTTTAAAACTTTTATTCTAAGCCCTACGTAAGAGAATGTTCTCATTATTTCTTCAAAATACTTTAAATGGTTGTGAACAGATTCTAACCAGAGCTGCAATAAGTCCTAGAGCAAGCCCTAGTAAAGATTAGATCAACCCAGCCATTGCACTAATAGTCTCAACAGAGAGGAATATTCTATCCTCCTGAGATTGTATCCTCCTGCTGTATATATATAACTTCCTTCAGTTTCTACATTTTTATATACAATATTTAGAGTACATAAAACAAAGAAAAGTGGGAAAAAAGACGCAAGACATTCATTATCCAGATAAGAAATAGTCAATACAGTCAATAGAAGCAAAAACAGAAAAAGGTACAGATATTACAGTTTTCAAAGTGAATCCCTTTCCTGAATTCACATACTGGTTTCAGACAATTTACCTTGTTCTGAGCAACTGTTTCCCATACGATATATCATAGGAGTAGACTATGAGCCACCCAGGCTCTGTATCTTGATGAGATCCAGTAGGTTTGAAGTTTCAATCCTGTTTACTTTTTATATCTTGTATATATATACATATATATATATTTTTTCTTTTTCAGGACCCCATGTATCTTCAGGACTGGCAAAACATAGATTTATATTCCTAAGTTCTATGGCATTTGAATGGCACATGCGTTCTGTTTTGCCATGATTGCCCCATTTGAAAGTGCAGTGAAATATTCAGGCTCAGTGAGCCAGCTCCCACCTTATATGAAAATCCACATTAGATAAATGCATGGTTTATGTAATTTCTAATTTAGGCAAAGTCCCAATTTTCAGATGGTTAGTAGGAATTAAAGTTATGTAAAGGTAGTTAAAATGCATTAATAACATCAACATTTTATTTATCCCTAAATGATCAAGAACCTTGTCACTTCTTTTAGTTAAATCTTCCATCAAAGCTGCTAAGAGAAAATGCAGGTAATTACATTTCAGAAATTTATGTCTATTTTTCTAAACTTCCATTGGATACACTATCAAGCTAATTTGAACCAAAAAAGAGTTTATATTGCTGTATATTTTACCACATACAAATGCAGTAAACCATAAAACCAAACTATTTATGCCAAACTGGTGTATCAAATTAAATATCAATAGTTACCCATATTTCTCCAATGGAACCTGGCTCAAGCAGGAGCACATACACATTGGAGTAAATATGAAATGTCTTTTGATGAGCTAACAAACAACATTTTTGTGTATCTAGTCACTTATATTTCAATCAGTGCACTGGCAATAGAGGTAAAATGTAATGGCACTTGCCAGTCTCGGATCTACTTCACAGTAAATTCTTTGCATGAATTGCTCTGCTTTTGTTAGTATCATCCAACTGCCAATTTTGCTCGTCCTCCTGTCTTCTAACTAACTATCAGGAGAAAACAACACTCCAGCTGCTTCAGCACATTTTTTTGTTTTGTGAGTTCTGAGAACGTATATGCCTGTGTTTAATGTTATAGCCGTGATATTCTGTCCTCCCCCTCATAACCATACATTTCTAAACAGTCTGGGAACCAGCAGCTCTGAAAATAAAATTAAATTAACAAGAATTAAATAGAACTGGTTGTGATCTATAGCACTCACTAGTGTTCGCCCCCATGGAGATTAATCATATCTACATGCCCAGACAAAAAATAAAATCCCCACGTCTTATTACATTTTTATTTTCATTTAGTAGTTAATTCCTTCACATTACCTTGATCAACTTAAGAGGAGAAACGCAATGCATAGAAACATTATATAATAATTTTTAATTCCTATGAAAACTTTTAACTCTACTTGTAATTTTTTTGACCTAATCCATTTCTATATTCATATACATAAGGCACCTTCTGTTCTGCCCACAACTCCCAAAGCAATTGTTACTTAAATTTTAAGCCCCAGATTCAACCCTTCCCTGCCAATTAACTGTTTACTGAATTGATTTATAAAATATACCAATTTATTCTGCCATTCTTAATCTAAACCTTATAAACCTCCTACACCTTAATTACTGGTGCCTGTGATCCAGTTAACTTTAATTTGTAAAGTTAATGAAATTCACAAAGCAACCCCTCAAATCTTAGTAAAATGAATTAAGGGAAGGCATGAGTTTTGTTTTTCATCTTTTTCCTTTCTAAAGATTAGAAGAAAATGCAAGTTTGAGTATTATAGATGAGAACAAACAGAAAATATAACATAAAAACCCATGATTTTTCAGGATTATAAACACTGAGCTTTTAAGAACTATAGAGGTGACTCATACCTGTAATGGAATCACTTTGGGAAGCCAAGGAGGGAGGATTGCTCGAGCCCAGGAGTTTGAGACTAGCTTGGGCAAGATAGTGAGACCAAGTCTCTACAAAAAAAAAAATAAATAAAATACTTTTTTAAAAAATTAGCCAGGTGTGGCCAGATGTGGTGGCTCACGCCTGTAACCCCAGCACTTTGGGAGGCCAAGGCAGGCAGATCATGAGGTTAGGAGATCGAGACCATCCTGGCCAACATGGTGAAACCCCGTCTCTACTAAAAATACAAAAATTAGCCGGGTGTGGTGGAGCACGCCTGAAGTCCCAGCTACTCCGGAGGCTGAGGCAGGAGAATTGCTTTAACCTGGAAGGCAGAGGTTGCAGTGAGCCAAGAACCCACCACTGCACTCCAGCTTGGGTGACAGAGTGAGACTCCATCTCAAAAACATAAATAAATAAAATAAAATTTGCCAGGTGTGGTGGTGCACACCTGTGGTAATAGCTACTTGGGAGGATGAAGTGAAAGGATAGCTTGAACTCAGGAGGTCAAGGCTGGGAAATTGAGGCTGAGCAGTCAAGACTGCAGTGAGCCGTGATCATGCTACTACACTCCAGCCTGGGTCACAAAGCAACATCCTATCTTAAAAACAAAACAAAACAAAATTTTTTTAAAAAACAAACAAAAAAAAACAAACAAAAAAACTAGAGAAGCTGATATAGAATTATATACTCACAGGGTTTTATATTATGCTTTATCACTACTGTATATTTTATCTCTCAAATAGACAATAAATTCCTTAAGGATAGAGAATATATGTAGTGACAAGTACAACACAATCCCACAATAAATACTGTTGAAAGAATGTATGTATGAACACTGTTGATAATAAGTTTTAAACATACAGAAAGGTTTGTAATAATGTGTTAGTGACATGCAATAAAAGGAATATGAAAAGAATGTCTTCATAGAGTCTCTGAATAACTTTTTCATAAGTAACTTCAGATATTGGCAAGAAAATAGCTGATTTCATTGCATAATTAAAATAATAGCTAACCAGCTGGAATCTCGTTGCTATTCAGATCCCTTCTCTCATAATGACCTTTTCATAAGCCAATGCAAGCAACTAAGAATCCTGACAACAAAACATTCTGACCCAATTATACACCATTTGCAGCTGTTTCAATTTGGGATTATGCTAGACCCAGCAATTGAAACTTAAAGAAAATATAACCTATTTGAGAAATTGAGAAGTTGGGATATTTAACAATGTCCTGTTCTTTATAGAAGTATATCCTCTGAACTATTTTATGAATATGATATAAAAGTCCAGATTAATTTGAATTCAGAACTCTAGGACTTTTGAAGACAGTGCTGTCTTTTGCATTAAGTTTCACAATGTTCATTAGGTCTCCCAACCAGAAACTGTTGACAATCTTTTCATCTCAAATTTCTCATCAATTCATGCTTACGTGACCTGAATAGAGCTAGTAATTTGCATGCCAAGTTGCCAAAATGCAGCTGTCACCATTTCTATGACTGTATATAATTATGTTTTGATGTGGGTTCTTCCAGTGAGACATAACTTCCAGTGAGACGTTTCTACATGGTAGAAAATGGTCACTTCCCTCATGCTCCTGTGCCCACATACTAAATCAGCTTCACCTGCTTCCCTACTCCTTGTTCTCTTAATCCATTTTCAGTGTAACATTCTCTTGCAATAAAAATGTCTAATTTCCTCTTAAACTTATTTATACCATTTGTTTCAATCGCCATATGTTCCTCCTTATTTTTTATATTTATTATCCATTGAGCAAAACCTAACTACAATCATTCAGAATTAACTAAAATATGCACAGGAATAAGAAGTTGCATGCCCTATTTCATTCTACCAAATATTTCCAAATCACATTGAATACACAATTATTCCCCTTTGCCTGCCTGGTTAAATAAGAGTAACTTTCACAAATAAGGAAAATTAGAAATTCTAGGTGGTTTACAAATCTCCAAGGCCTATTTGTGTATTGGTCAACTTGGAAAAAAAGACCAACTCTTTAAATATTCTGTGTTTCTTGGATTTCTATAATGCAGTTATTTTTTCTTGAACACTGGAAAAATTACATAATTAGAATAGATTTTAATATGTTACTTTAAGAAAATATCCATCAATTCTACAATTGTTTTAGAAGAACAAAACCTTTGCTTGTCAGATAGGTAACTATTAATATTTACACTGATCTCAAAACAAACACCATTGCGGACTCTCCACCAGCATCTAATGGAAGAACTATTAAGTTAGGTAATGCAAAAGATTACTTTTAGAAAGCATTGAAACCATAACCAAGGATTTTATTTTTTGATAATTATTTAATTAAACATAAAATAAGCCATTTCTCCCTGAATTTTTAAGGACTTGGATCTCAGTTAGCTGCAAGGCAATATGTTACGATGATGGAAACAACTTTTTAAAATTTTCCCCTGTACATCCCTCCCCCTGCCTTATATACAGAAGGATAAAATCCTTGTATTCTCAAATTAGAAAACAGAGAATTTTGCAGTCATAACATTACGGGGGACATCTGGTAAAACATGATAATAATGAGTGGGAGTTTTGACTTGGTGGACTGTCAGCACTGTTTTTTTATAGGTCCAGAAATGATCAAGAAGTTTTGCAAATCAAACATAACTAATGGCCATCACAGTAATAGAAATCAAGCATTGAGCCAATTTGCTGTGCTTGGGAAGAAATAATTTAAAAAGATTTTAAAATATTAAACGTGAAGACCAGAGATTCATGCCGATACAAAAATGGGCATACTTACTTAAGTTTGCATGAAAAATATGTCCATATTTAACACAATCTCATAAACATCATCTACACAAATTATCCATCCACTTAGTCTCAGTTTCATATAAACAATGACTATGAAAGCACAGTTCTCTTTCTGCTAAAATCCACACCTAAATTTTTGTCTAAACTTTAACTTCCAGGAAGATATTCAGCTTCTAACAGTGGTGGTGGTATATTAGGGAATCAAACTGAGTTTTCTGCATCAATATAAAATTTAGCATTCTAACATTAAATAAGAGTTTGAAATTCAATTTTTTTTATTTGACTGACTTAAAATTTGCCTTTGTTATTTTGTTATTTAAATTATGAAGCCATAATAATCCAAAGGACAATGATACAGCATATTTGCCTTGTAGTTGTAGAAATTCGACAAAGTGGTTTTGGGTACATACATGCACACCCATATAAATTATCTGGTTTATACACAAAGTTTACAGTCTTTCAACTATTTTAGCAATTTGGGGGTAGAATATTATTTTAGGACTATACTTTTTTTGTCTTGACATGGTCAAATAATAAGTGGATATTATTTAAGATAGCAGAAGAGGCTGTGCATCATAGACTCCTTTTCAGTTTATCACATAAACACTAAATGTCCTTAATTAACTGGGGTTAATTACAAGACAAAAAGACCTAGATAAAACCGAAATCATTTTAACATTTTAATCTAATACTACATTTCTTTTGTCAAGCATTTTAAGTATATGACAAAATCTACATGTATTTTTAATGTAACTTAAGAAAACTAAGAGAGACAAATTTTGGTATGAAGACAGCTCTAGGAAGGATGCTAGAGCACAATTGTTTAAGCTAGAATAGTTGGTGGAAATTAGAAGATAAGAAATTACTTATTGTCAGTCGTATTCCACTAGTCAATGTGTGTATTCTCAGGAGTAGCTATGACACATTGAAGGATAAATTATTCTTTGGATCGTCTATGTTTCTTTTAATAACAACAAGAGTTTATAAAAAGAGATCTCAGTGGACCTGAGAGTTTGTTACTTTCAGGGACCTGACTTATTTCTAAAGATTAATTTATGCACAAGGGAAATTTAGATAATTATTAAATTAGCCATTTTTGTCTGCGTCCAATGAATCTATTCTTTATGAAAGATAGATGGGTAGTAGAAACTGTTTAAAGTGTTCTCAATTATTTCATTATTATTTTCAAATTTCTCTATTAAAGACAATAATGGATATTCAAAAACAGTAGTGAAATGGGGTTTTGTTTTGTTTTTGTGTCTATTTCTTAGCTCATATTAAAAATATCCTTATAATGCAGAAGATACTTTTCCTCTTTTCCTTGTAAAAATAAAAGAACATTTACGAAAGTCTCTGGTGATGCCAACACTTGGAATTTAAAATTATCTGCTGAGCTACAGCCTCTCCAAAATGAACTGGATTTAAAATTCTCAATTTAAGAAATCAAATAAGTAGAAGTTATCATCAAAATCAAAATAGTTATCTGTAATTACATGTATGATTCATGTAAAACTATCAGGTATTAAGGCGTCTAGTTATAAAACTATTTTAGATTAGCATGATTATAACATATTTGTTGCAAGAAATCAATATATTGAAGAATCATAATTGTACATGATACTGAGTAGTAAATATGATTTTTCACTTGTATTACTTACTACATCATTGATACATTTCGGATACAATTTGTCTTTTTTTCCTACTGTTCTTCCATTGATGTTAAATCAGGTCATTGGTTGGGTGCAGTGGCTCATACCTGTAATTCTAGCACTTTGGGAGACCAAGATAGGAGGATTGCAGAAGGTCAAAAGTTCAAGGCCAGACAGGGCAACATAATGAAACCTCATTTCTACAATTTTTTTTAATAACTTAGCTGGGCATGGTGGCATGTGCCTTCAGTGCCTAACTACTCAGGTGGCTAAGGCAGGAGGATCGCTTGAGACCAGGAGGTTGAGGCTGCAGTGAGCCAAGCTTTGGCCACTGCACTGTATCCTGGGTGGCAGAGTGAGACCATTTCTCAAAATCAAAATCAGATTACCAATGCTCTTGAAAAGCCACAGAGCAGCCTCAGTAACACACAGTTTAATGAGCAGTTTATTTACATGTTACACATATTACTGGACCTGGCATTCTCCTTGAAAAGTAATCAAGCTTAATCTATTGCCTCTACATGACCACATTTAACACATTCTAGATACGTAAAACTGTGCTTTTTGTTTTTAAATAGTGGAGAGAGGAATACTTTTAAAATAATTTTAACTTTTATTTTAGATTTAGGAAGTGCATATGCAGGTTACTTACATGGGTATATTGTGTGATGCTGAGGTTTGGGGTACAATTGAACCCAACAGCTAGCAAGTGAGGGTAGTTCCTAACAGAGAGTTTTTCAGCCCTTGACCCCCTCTCTAGTAGTCCCCAGTGTCTACTGTTACCATATTTATATTCATGAGTACCCAGTGATTAGCTCACACTTATTATGTCACACTTCTAAGTGAGAACATTTGGTATTTGGTTTTCTGTTCCTGCCTTAATTCACTGAGGATTATGGCCTCCCATTGCATCCATATTACTGCAAAAGACAGGATTTCACTCTTTTTTTCACAGCTGCATAGTCCTCTGTGATGTATATGTAGCGTATTTTCTTTAACCAGTCCACCATTAATGGGTATCTGGGTTGGATTCTTGCCTTTGTTATAGTGAATAGTGTTGGGATAAACACCTGAGTGCATGCATCTTTTTGGTAGAATGATTTATTTTCCTGTGAGTATATACCCAGTGATGAAATTGCTGGGTCAAATGCTAGTTCTGTGGTAAGTTTTTTGAGAAAGCTCCAAACTGCTTTCCACAGCGCCTGAACTGATTTATATTCTCACCATCAGTGTGTAAGCATTCCCTTTTCTCCACAGCCTCATGTATTGGTTTTGACTTTAATAGGCATTCTGACTGGTGTGAGGTAGCATCTCATTATGGTTTTGAATTGCATTTTTCTGATTTTTACTGATGGTAAACATTTTTTCATGTTTGTTGGCTGCCTGCATGTCTTCCTTTGAGAAGTGTCTGTTCATGAGTTTTGCCCACTTTTGGGGAGTTTGGTAAAATACTATTTTTTAAAATATTTGTGGGTAGATAGTAGTTGTATGTATGTACAGGGTCCCTGAAATGTTTTTATATAGGCATGCAATGTGAAATAAATACATAATGGAAAGTAAAATATCTATCCCCTCAAGCATTTATCCTTTGTGTTACAAAAAGTGCAATTACACTCTTTAAGTTATTGTGAAATGTACAATTAAGTTATTATTGACTATAGTTACTCCGTTGTGCTATCAAATAGCAGGTCTTATTCATTCTTTCTACTTTTTGTACTCTTTAACCATCCCCACTTCCCCATCCACCCCCTGCTACCCTTCCTAGACTTTGGTAACCATTATTCTATTCTCTACATCCACGAGTTCAATTGTTTTGATTTTTAGATCCCACAAGTAAGTGAGAGTATGTGACATTTGTCTTTCTATGCCTGGTTTATTTCACTCAACATAATGATCTCCAGTTACCTCCATGTTGTTGAAAATGACTGGATCTCATTCCTTTTATGGCTGAATAGTACTCCATTGTGTATATGTACCACATTTTCTTTATCCATTCATCTGTTGATGGACACTTAAGTTGCTTCCAAATCTTAGTTATTGTAAACAGTGCTGCAACAAACATGCAAGTGAAGATATCTCTTCAATATACTTATTCTTTTGGGCATATATCTAGCAGTGGGATTGCTGAATCATATGGTAATTCCATTTTTAGTTTTTGGAGAAACAGCGAAAATGTTCTCCATAGTGGCTGTAATAATTTACACTCCAACCAACAGTATACAAGTGTTCATTATTCCCACATCCTCACCAGCATTTGTTACTGCCTGTCTTTTGGATATAAGCCATTTTAACTGGGGTAAGATGATATTGTTTGGATTTTCATTTCTCGGAGGCTCAGTTATGTGGAGCAGCTTTTCACATGTCTGTTTGCCATTTCTACATCTTCTTCTGAGAAATGGCTATTCAAATCATCTGCCCGTTTTGATTGGATTTCCTATAGAGTAATTTGAGCTCCTTATATACTCTGGTGATGAATCCCTTGTCAAAGAGGTAGTTTGAAAATATTTTCTACTATTCTGTAGGTGGTGTCTTCACCTCATTGATTGCATCCTTTGCTCTGCAGAAGCTTTTTAACCCGATATGATGCCATTTGTCCATGGTTGCTTTAGTTGCCTGTGCTTGTGGGGTATTGCTGAAGAAATTTTTTGCCCAGACCAATGTCCTGGAGATGTAAGTCTTAGATGTAAGTCTTTAATACATTTTGCTTCTATTTTTGTACATAGTGAGAGATAGGGGTCTAGTTTCATTCTTCTACATACGAATATCCAGTTGACCCAGCACAATTTATTAAAGAGACTGTTTTTCCTCAGTGTATATTCTTGGCACCTTTGTCAAAAATAAGTTCACCGTATGTGTGTGGATTTGTTTCTAGGTTTTCTACTCTGTTTCACTGGTCCATGTGTCTATTTTTATGCCAAGATTATACTGTATTGGTTACTATAGCTTTGTAGTATAATTTGAAATCAGGTAATGTGATTCCTCCAGTTTTATTCTTTTTGCTTAGGATAGCTTTTGCTATTCTGGGTCTTTTGTGGTTCCATATAAATTTTAGAATTTTTTTTTCTATTTCTGTGGAGAATGTCATTGGTACTTTGATAGGAATTGCATTGAACCTGTAGATTGCTTTGAATAGTATGGACATTTTAACAATATTGATTCTTCCAATTCATTAATAGGAAATATTTTTCCATTTTGTTTGTGTCCTCTTCAACTTCTTTCATCAGTGTTCATAGTTTTCATTATAGAGATCTTTTATTTTGGTTAATTTCTAGATATTTAATTTTATGTGTGGCTACTGTAAATGGGTGACTTTTTAATTTTCTTTTCACATTGTTCACTGTTGGCATACCTTTGCCCACTTTTTAGTGGGGCTATTTGTTTTTTGTTTGCTGAATGGTTGAAGTACCTTATAGATTCTAGATATTAGACTTTGTGGGATGCATAGTTTGTGAATATTTTCTCCAATTCTATAGGTTGTCTGTTTAGTCTGTTGAGATAGATAGATAGATAGATAGATTAGATAGATAGACAGATTAGATAGGTAGCTGTGAAGAAGCTCTTTATTTTAATTAGGTCACGCTTGTTAATTTTTGTTTTTGTTTCAATTGCTTTTGAGGACTTAGTCATAAATTATCTGCCAAGGCTGATGCTCAGAATGGTATTTCCTAGGTTTTCTTTATAGGATTTTTATAGTTTGAGGTCTTACATTTAAGTATTTAATCCATCTTGTGATCATTTTGTATATGGTGATAGGTAGGGTTCAAGTTTTATTTTTCTGTATATGACTAGCCAGTTATCCTACTGCTATTTATTGAATACCGTCAATATTGAATATTGACAGCTGGTCAGACTCAAATATATGCTGTTTACAAGAACCAAACATTAAATATAATTATATACATATAAATACTTTTTATAGTATAGGTAAATATGACATCTAAGAACTATATAAAGGTGGGATTATTTGTATGACTGAGTAAAATTTATCAATTTGCCACCTCTTTTCTGTATGATACATTTGTTATTTGTGCATTTTTCCTATTTTTCTGCCTCATCTTAGCTTAATGAGGCATTTTTTATGATTTTGTTTTATCTTTACTATTAACTTATTTTATAGACCTCTTTTTACAATGTTTTAATTGTTGCTCTAGAATGCTAAGAATTCACTTGTATAATTTTAGGTAAAATACGAGTTATATTGAGTTAAATTAGAAGAATGTATCTTTTTCCTTTTGTTTCTTCCATTATTCATTCCCCATCTTCCTTCTAGTCTTCCCTTTTTTTCCCAAAATTCCTACTTTGTGTATGAGAATGCAAAACGTAACAGAAATTCAACAAAAGTGAGGAGATAAGTAAATATAAGTGAATAAATATTAACTATACAAAACAGTAATTTTAATGTCTTGATATGTTTAAAATACATGCTTAATAAAATAATATAAAAATCAAGAGGGGTAAGTGGAGGTAAAGTTTGTTCTAGTCATATCATGGAATGGTAATGTTAATACTTTTTTTTTAGGTCAAAAAGCAGCAGGTCCTACATCTATCCCTCTGACATTAAAAAAGTAGAAAACTGTAGAAAATAAAATGAAATAATGATTTAATAATTTTCAAACCAAAGATAACAGGCAACACGGGGCTCTGAGCCTCAGTGATGGCAAACAGGACACCAGCTCTATAATCACACCAGCTTTCAACATTCAGGCATTTTCTGGAACACAATACAGTAAAGTAAAAAACCAAGAAGATAATAGTGGGCTCATCAAGGTAAAGAGATAGTAACCAGTTTTCAGGGAGCATGAAGCAGCTAGAATTTGGGGGCATAATATTGGAGAGAAGGAAGCTATCTTGTGATATTTTATAAACTATGAAGAGTTTGAGATTCTATCCTGGTTTTAAACTCACATATTTGCCTAACATGACTTCATGGATGTTAGAAAATATAAGACAGCTGATCAGACTCAAATACATGCTGTTTACAAGAACCAAACATTAAATGTAATATAATTATATACATACAAAAACATTTTAAAGTATGGCTAAATATGACATCTAAGAACTATATAAAGGTGAGATTATTTGTATGACTGAGTAAAATCTATCAATTTGCTACCTCTTTTCTGTATATTTGTTATTTGTCTATTTTTCCTTTTATTCTGCCTCATCTTAGTTTAATGAAGCATTTTTTATGATTTTATTTTATTTTTACTATTCACTTATTTCATAGACCTCTTTTTACAATGTTTTAATTATTGCTCTAGAGTTTAAAATATACATATTTTAAACAAAGGGAAAAAAAATCTTATAAACCCATCAGATCTCATGGGAACTCACTCACTATCACAAGAAGAGAAGCACAGAGGTAACACACCCCATTATTCAATTACCTCCTAACAGGTCCTTCCCATGACATGTGGGGATTATGGGAACTAAAATTCAAGATGAGATTTGGGTGGGGACACAGGCAAACCATATCATTCTGCCCCTGTCTCATGTCCTCACATTTCAAAACAGATCATGCCTCCCCAACAGTCCCCTGCAGTCTACCTCATTCCAGTATTAACCCAAAAGTCCAAGTCCAAAGTCTCATCTGAGACAAGGCAAGTCCCTTCCATATATTAGCCTGTAAAATCAAAATCAAGCTAAGATCTATAGTAGGCAAGCCTAGTATATCTCAACTAAGCTACTGTATGGCCGATATAGTTTGGCTGTGTCCCCAGCCAAATCTCAACTTGATTTGTAGTTCCCATAATCCCCACGTGTTGTGGGAGCGACAAATTGGGAGGGAATTGAACCATGGGGGTGGTTATCTTTATTAGCAGTGTGAGAACAGACTAATACAATAAATTGGTATCAAGTGGGGTTGTATCCTGCAAAGCCAGGGCAGAGCTACTCAAGGCCATGGGAACCCAACTCTTGCATCAGTGTGACCTAGATATGAGACACTTTTAAATACCTATATTTGGCATACTCAAGATAACCTCGGGTTTAGTGATTTGCTATGAGAACTCACAGTCTCAGCATATAGGCCTACTTTGGCTATAATTTATTATAGTGTAATGATACAAATTAAAATTAGCAAAAGGAAAAAGTGTAATGGGTTGAAGACCAAAGAAACTAGCCATAAGCATCCAGGAGTTCTCTCCCAGGTAAGTCAGACAGAATACACTTAATTCCATAGCATTAAATTGTTTAAAATGTTGTTTACCAGGAAAGCTCGTTAGACATTCAGGGCCCAAGGTTTTTATTGAGAGGTCAATCACATAGGGGTACTCTATCTAGAATGTCCACAAATTCTAGGCTCTCAAAAGCAAAGTAAGTATTTAGCATAATCCACATTGCTTTTATTTAAAAAGTAGGCACAGTGAGCCACCATTATCAATTAGGATATAGTAGGGACTTCCAAAATTCAAGTTCTCAAACACCAGCCAAGGCTAATCTTATAAGCAGCTTTTAAAAAAAATAGTCATCTAAGGCCTGCTATATTAACCGTTTTCCGCAATATAAAAAATGAGTCAAAGAGGAAGCTAGAAGAGAAAGCTAAAAATAATTTTAACTGAATGAAAATGAAAACATGCTATGTCTAAATTTGTAGCGTGCAGTTAAAGCAGTATCTTACAGACCAAAAAAAGTATATATTGCCTTACAATAGAAGAGAAAATTAAAAAATAGCAGTCTGTACTTCATCTTAAGCAACTGGAGAAACAAGTATGAAATAAACCTGAAGAAAGAAGAAGGAAGTAAATATTAAAATTCAGAGTAAAAATCAATAAGATTGAACGAATAGCCATTAAAATCAATGAAATCAAAATCATGTATTTGAAAATATAATTTAATTGCTAGATTTCCAGGCTGGCTCACTAAGCATCAAAGAGAGATAAAAGAAATTACAGTATCTGGAATGAAAGAGGAAACATCATTTATTCCACTGATGTTAATAAGATAATAAGAGAATACAGAAAAAAAAAAAACTCTTCATGTCCACAAATTTGAAATTTTAGATGAAATGGACCAGTTCCCTGAAAGACAAAAACTACAAAAATCACTCAAGTACAAATAAATAAAACATAATTTTATGGCTACTGAAGAAACTGATTTCATATTTTTGAAAACACTCAAAAAAATCCAGCCACAGATAGTTTTGAGGTCTAATTCAATCAAATGTTTAATAAATAATATCAAATCTATACAATCTCTTCCAGCATTTAAAAGAGAATAGAACACTTCCCAACTCATTTTCTGGGGTCCAGTATGATTCTAATACCAAAACAAAACAAAGAAAAACAAAGACACTGCAAATAATAAAATTACGAACTAGTCCTTCATAAATAGGAACACAAAAACTCTAAGGAAAAAAAATAGCATATTGAACCTGCAATAGAGTAAAAAAGATAACACATCCTTATCAAGTGTTGCTTATTTCAGAAATGAGAAACTCCTTAAATATTTAAATATATGTGTAATTTATTACATTAACAGACTACAGTGGAAAATATCCACATGATTCTCTCCACAGATAAACTATTTGACAAAATTTAGCAGCCACTCAAAATAAGAACAGTCAGCAAAAGACAGTTTCTTTAATTTCAAGATGGGCATCTAAAAAAAAAAAAATCAGACAGATAAAGCAACTACCATACTAACATACCTGATGGTGTTAGGCTAAACTGTTTTCTACTAAGATTGGAAATAAGAAAAAGAAAGAAAGATGTCATCTCCCATCACTCTTATGCGACATCATGTAGAAATACTAGCTAGGGCAATAAAGCATGGAAAAAAGCATACAGATTAGACAGGAAAAAATAAAACTATATAGGTATAGCTATTGTATATATAGAAAACTCTAAAGAAGCTACTAACTAGTTAGTTTTTCTTTTTTTTTTTTTTCATGCAGGATACTGGTTAGCAGTTCTGTAGCTACTGTATGTGTTAATTGGTTTAAACAAATAAGTAAATGTAGAAAATGAGAGTCAGATTTCTCACTATAGCAGAAAGAAATAACACATCAAGAATGTAAAAGGCGAGAATAACTCTGTGGTATTGAATTAGAATTAAAATTGGTACGAATTCAAGATTTTTAAACTATATAAACAGATAAATAGATATAGACTAAACTTTGTGTATATGTGCATTACATACATATATGTTTATGTGTATACAAATAATCTCTCTCTCTCTCTTTCTCTCTCTCTCTGTCTACCTGCTAATAAGGTCTAAAATCTATGCCAGTCCAGTAGCAATAATTATATCTAGTACCTTGAGTCTGGCTTATATTCGCAATTCTTAAGCAGAAGGAACTAGAGATCTTTAAGATGGTTGTTGATTTCATAGCTGAGGGAGGAATATACAAGATGGGCATAGAATTTCTGCGATAACTAGGAACAACGTAAGAAAGAGCTCAGAAAATAAGAGCATGTTCAAATTGCACAAGAGGCATTCTGAAAGTACCTTCACGACGAGAGCTGAAAAGATGTGACCACCATAATTACAGGGTGTATGTTAACTGATTTCAGGGTTTACTATAAACATAAAGTTACCCAAAGAGTTTGTAGTGTGGTATGAGATTAAGTGTATGGATCAATTAAACATTACAAAGAATACAGAATTAAATATACACATATACGATCAATTGATTTTTGATCAAGTTTCCAAGAAATTTCAAGCAGAAACAGCTGGATATCCAAAAATGGGGGAAAAGTGAATATTAATGCTTTAATCTCACTATTGTATAATAAAAATCACCTGCAAATGGATCACATCTTGAAAGACAAAAGCTAAAATGATAAGATATCTAGAAGACGATATAGTAGAAAATTCTGTGGTCATCGGTTAGGCAAAGATATCTTCATATAGTACATGCACACATGCACGCACAGACATACCACAAAGTAAAAATAAATGAATGAATTGCACTTTATCTACATTAGAATGTGCTGCTCTACAAAGCATATCTTTAAGAGAATAAAAGTGACAATAAAAGCAACAAAATAGCAGATAGCATTTATATACATATATTTGTAATATTGTGTGTGTATGTGTTTGTAAGTATATAATTGACCCTTGAACCATGCAGGTTTGAAGTGTGTGAGTTCAGTTATACACAGATTTCCTTCCACTTTTGTTAACCACTGAGACAATAAAAACAACCTCTTCTCTTCCTCCTCAGCCCATTAAACGTGAGGAAGACAAGGATGAATGCCTTTATGATGATCCACTTCCATTTAATAAATAGTAAATATATTTTCCCTTTCTTATGATTTTCTTAACGTTTTCTATCTTGAGCTTACTTTATTGTAATAATACAGGATGTAATACATGTAACACATAAAATATGTATTCATGAAATGTTTATGTTATCTGAAAGGCTGCCAGTCAACAGGAGGCTATTAGTAAAGGTTTGGATGAGTGAAAAGTCATACTCAGATTTTCAGCTACATGGAAGTTGGAATCCCTAGCACTCGCATTGTACAAGGGCCAATTGTACACACAATATAAACACACACACCTCTACATACACACACACAAAGTAAGCAGGATATGAAAGAAAAAAGATCACTGGCCGGGCATGATGACTCATGCCTGTAATTCCAGCATTTTGGCAGGCCAAGATGGGAGGATTGCTGGAGTCCAGGAATTCGAGACCAGCCTGGGCAACATAGCAAGACCCCATCTCTAAAAAAAAAAAAAATGGAAAAAGATCTCTGGTATTACTATCCAACTCAATACAGAATAAAATGTGCCCATATTAAGGAGACCCAGGTCTCAAAATGCATCATTTTTCTCTAGTAGGACCCACACATTCCAGGATTAGAGAATTATTCTTCATCTCAAGGTGATGAGTAATTTGCACATTTAATTTCAATCCATTTTATTAACTGTAGTATTTATTAGATGAAATAATTTATATGGAACTCTAGATTCCTAAGTCATATAGATAAAAACAAAGTATGTATGAAGAGTAAATTTTTTTCATGGTCCATATAATTTCACTCACTTTCTAAAAGATGAGCCTGAGCCAATTTTTCTTAATATCAAGGATATTTTTGATAATTTGAATTTAATATAGTCAAGATTGTCACAGCTTGTGATTTTTTAGAAAAGATTGTTATAGTCTTATTTACAAAGTATATGATGCCATAAAAATTAGGGTTATTCAACCAGGAAAATAATACCTAATATGGAAGCTGAATTTGATAATTTAGAGAAATTTTACTAATACATTATGAAGCAGTGAACTATTAAACCACATAGGATAAGTGGTTTATGGTAGTCATTTCCTGCTAAGTAGTTAAAGTTACAAACACAACTCTGATCATTTTTGCAAAAATAGAAGAGCCATCATTTTCAAATTCCAATAAACAGGTAAAAGCAGTAAGTACTATAAGAGAAAGAAGGGAGAAGAAAAACTTGGGAGTTTGAAATTATTGCAGATATAAGGAAATTAATAGAATAGGATGGGTAAAATTTGGATTAAAAAATTGATTCATTCATTTACCTTATTAGTTCCTGACATGTTTCAGACACTGTTCAAGGTTCTAGGGATAAAGAATATAGTATTGACCAGAACCTTCTGTAATAGGGCTTATACGGTAGCAAACAGAAACAGCCAACAACCAAATATACAAATAATGTCTAATATACTAGGTATTTAACCATGTAAATAAAAAAAGAAAGTAGGTTTAATGATAGAGAGTACCTAAGGATGGTCAGAGAAGGGTTTTTTGAGGCAGTATTTGAGAGGGACCTGAATAAATCAGAGCATGCATCTTTCAAAAAAGGATATTCTAAAGAAATGCAGTATTTAGTGAAAATACCATGGAATATGACATTTTTAATATGCTCTTAATATATTTTTCACATGGGAATTGCAGAGGCATCATTGTAGCTGTAATACAGGGTTTCTCAACATCTGCATATTGACATTTTGGTCCAGATAAACGTTGTGGGTTTGTCTTATGCCTTATAGCAGGGGTCCCCAGTCCCTGGTTCACTGACTGGTACCAGTCCATGATTTTTTGGGAACTGGGTAGTAGGAGGTGAATGGCAGGTGAGCGAGTATTACCGCCTTAGCTTCACCTCTTGTCAGATCAGCAGCAGCATTAGATTCTAACTAATGCCTGAAGATCTGAGGTGGAATAGTTTCATCCCAAAACCATTCCCCATCCCTGTCCGTGGAAAAACTCTCTTCCACAAAACTGGCCCCTGGTGCCAAAAATGTTGGGGACCACCGCATGATAGGATGCTTAGCAGCATCTCTGGCCTCTTCCCACTAGATTGCAGAAGGAAGCCTCCACACCTACCCTCAGTTGTATACACCAAAGATGCCTACAGAAGTTGCTAAATATTCCTGAGGAAGAAAAGTTCACAATTACCATCTCCTCTTTTTCCCCTCACCCACTTCTGTTTAAGAACCACTGATGCAGCAAATGGATCAAGACAAAGAATAAAAGGAGATGTGGACAGAGAGAGAGAGCTGGAATTCAATATGGGTAGGACTCCGTGTAGGGTCATTCTGACTGATGAGTGGGAAATAGGTTATTGGTGAGCAAGAGTGAAAACAAGATTAGGTTAGGATTAGATCCTGGTTAGGATACGAATAACCCCAATAACGAAGAAATCATTGAACGTATGGTAGTAGATGAAGTGGTAAGAAATGAACAGCTCTGTATCTACTTTGAAATTCAGTTAACAGGATTAATTTGGAGATATAAGAGGAATAAGGGTTTTTCTTAATGGTCTAAACAACTGAGAACTGAAACTGTCATTTATTGAGAAAAATGACTTTTGGTGACACAGGATTTTGATAGAGTTAAGAGATACATGAACCAGGAGTTCAGTTTTGAATATGTTAAATTTGAATTTGTTGTAAAAAATATAGATTAATAAGTAAAGATATTGAAAATTTGGATATAAGTGTCTAGATTTGAGGTGAGAGGTTGGTGGTGTAAATATAAATTTGTGAATGCTCATAACCTGTGAGATTACTCAGGGAGTGAATGTAGTTAGAGAAGAGAAGAACTTCTAGAATTATATTCCGCGACACCGTGACAATTAAATGTCTGGAGGATAAGGAAATAATTATTATGAAATAGAGTGAAACATTTTCATAAATAGTTAAGATAAAACATATATCTTAACTGTGTATATTTCTGTAGAAAACTTTGACAGGTTTAAGATAAGGGAAAGTCCACAGGTCCTCAGAGGAGCTACATATTACAGATTATGCATAGGAAGGATGCTTACATTGTCCAACAGAGAAGGGGCTCAGTAAACATCAGCTATTATAACTGAAGCCTTGAGCCCAAATGAGTAGAGAGGTAGCGAGGCTCTTATTAATGGAAATTAGCAAATTCAGTGGTACAGCTTAATCTGTGGGAACACTAGTCGTAGACACGGAAAGACCCAGAGATCAAACAGGACAGTACAGGTTGTAGAAATAGTCTACAGCAGGGGTCCCCAACCCCTGGGCAATAGATGGATACCACTCCGTGGCCTGGTAGGAACTGGGTCACACAGCAGGAGAGCACAAACCCTATTGTGAACTGCGCATGTGAGGGATCTAGGTTGCATTGCACGCTCCTTATGAGAATCTAACGATAAATGTAATATGCTTGAATCATCCTGAGGCTATCCTTCCAAACTCATCCATGGAAAAATTGTCTTCCATGAAACTAGTCCCTGGTGCCGAAAAGGTTGGGGGCCACCAGTCTACAGGATGCTAGAGATGTAACACTAGAGACAGAAAAAAAATATGATTTTTAAAAATTATTTATCAAGCATATATATGTTTATGGGAGTAGACAAATTTTCCAAAGAGTAAGGAATATACATGAAGAGAGGGCAAGAACTAAACTGGGAGAAATGTTCACATATTACAAATAATGAAGGAAGAGAAAAACCTGAGTGAGAGAAAAAAGTTTTTAGGCGAGAGGATCAGAATATTGGCTATGATGCCAAATTTTCCTGGATAAGGAGAAGATGTGGAAGACTAGAATTCCATTCTAGTAGAGAATATTATTTTTACCAAGGAGAGTGCATGCTCAGAAGAAAGGTCTGCAATGGTTTGAATGTGTATGTACCAGCAAGTTTCAAATGTTGGAACCTAAGACTCAATGCTGTTATATTGAGGTGGGTTTTTATAAGATAGGGGGTTTTAGTAAGGTGATTAAATCTCATAAATGGGATTAGCACCCTTTTGAAAGGACTCAAAGGAGCTATTATTGAGGCTCTTTTGCCCTTCCGTTTCTACTTCCATGTGAAGACCCAGCATTCATCCCCCAAGAG
This sequence comes from Chlorocebus sabaeus, assembly GCF_047675955.1. Classification (NCBI taxonomy): domain Eukaryota; kingdom Metazoa; phylum Chordata; class Mammalia; order Primates; family Cercopithecidae; genus Chlorocebus; species Chlorocebus sabaeus. The sequence continues at coordinate 22,895,623 of NC_132925.1, read as the reverse complement.
ATGCAGTGGGGGTGCAGTGACAAGAGATCATCTTGAAAAAAGCGACCAGGTTTTCATCTCAGCAGACGCCAAGGCAGCTGGTGTCTCAGTCTTGGACTTCCACCCTCTAGAACTGTGAGAAATAAATTTATTTCTTTTTTTATCAGAAAAAAGATTTTCTTTTTTACTTGAGATTCAGAGGGTACATGTGCAGGTTTGTTACATGGGTATACTGTGTGATGCTGAAGTTTGAGGTATGACTGAACCCACCGCCCAGGTAGTAAGCATAAAACCTAATAGGTAGTTTTTCAAACCTTGCCCCACTCCATGCCTCTCCCATGTATTAGTCTGTTTGTGCACTGCTATAAAGAACTACCTGAAACTGGGTAAGTTATAAAGAAAAGAGGTTTAATTGACTTATGATTCCACAGTCTGTACAGGAAGCATGGCTGGGGAGGCCTCAGGAAACTTTAAATCATGGCGGAAGGCAAAGGGGAAGCAGCCATGTCTTACATGGCTGGAGCAGGAGGAGGAGAAAGAAGGGGAGATGACCAGATCTGTGAGAACTCACTATCATGAGACTAGCAAGAAGGAAATTTGCCCCCATGATTCACTCACCTCCTATGAGACCCCTCTTCCAATATTGGGGATTACAATCATCAAAAGATTTGGATGGGGACACAAATCCAAACCATGTCACCCATCTTGTGGTTTCCAGTGTCTATCATTCTCATCTTAATGCCCATCTATACCCAATGTTTAGCTCTGTCTTACAAGTGAGAACACAGAGTATTTGGTTTCCTGTTCCTGCGTTGATTAACTTAGGATGATGGCTTCTAGCTGCATTTATGTTGCTACAAAAGACATAATTTTATTCCTTTGTAAGGCTGTGTAGTATTCCATGGTGTACATGCACCACATTCTCTTTATTCAATCCATCATTGATGGGCACCTGGGTTGATTCCATGTCTTTTCCATTGTGAATAGTGCTGCAATGAACACACAAATGCATGTATACTTTTGGTAGAATGATTTATTTTCCTCTGGATTTATAACAAGTAATAAAATTGCTGGGTTGAATGGTAGATCTATTCTTAATTCTTTGAGAAATCTTCAAACAACTCTTCACAGTGGTTGAACTAATTTACATTCCCACCAACAGAGTATAAGCATTCCCTTTTCTCTGCAGCCTCACCAACTGTTGTTTTTCGACTTTTAGTAATAGCCATTATGACTGGTGTGGAATGGCATCTCATTGTTTCCATTTGCATTTCTCTGATTAAGAGGGATGTTAAACTTTTTTCATGTTTGTTGGTTGACTGTATGTCTTATTTTCAGAACTGTCTGTTCATGTCCTTTGCCTGCTCTTTAGTGGGGCTATTTGTTTCTTGCTCGTTGAATTGAAGTTCCTTACAGATTCTGGATATTAGACCTTGTGGGATGCACAGTTTGCAAATCCTTTCTTCCAGCCTATAGGTTGTGTGTTTACTCTGTTGCTAGTTTCTTTTGCTGTGCAGAAGCTCTTTAGTTTAGTTAGGTCTCACTTGTCAGTTGTTGTTTTTGTTGCAGTTGCTTTTGAGGACTCAGTCATAAATTCTTTGCTAAGGTTGATGTGCCGAACGGTATGTCCTAGGTTTTCTTCCAGGACTTTAATAGTTTGAGGTCTTACATTTAAACCTTTAATCTATCATTGGTTAGTTTTTGTATATGGTGATAGGTAGGAATCCAGTTTCATTCTTCTGCATATAGCTAGCCAGTTATCTCAGCACCCTTTATTTAACAGGGAGTCCTTTTTCCATTGCTTATTTTCCTTGTTTTTGTTTTGTTTTGTTTTGTTTTTTCCAAGATGGAGTCTCGCTCTGTTACTCAAGATGGAGTGTGGTGGAGCAATCTCGGCTCACTGCAACTTCTGCCTCCCGGGTTCAAGTGATTCTCCTGCTTCAGCCTCCTGAGTAACTGGGATTACGGGCGCACGCCACCACGCCTGACTATTTTTTATATTTTTAGTAGAGACAATGTTTCACCATATTGTTCAGTCTGGTCTCGAACTCCTGACCTCATGATCCACCCACTTCACTCTCCCAAAGTGCTGGGATTATAGGCATGAGCCACCATGCCCAGCCCCATTGCTTATTTTTCAAAAATTAAAGAGGGGTAAAAACAAGAAAACAGGATGGGAATATTTAACATTAGGTCTGTAATTAGAAAGAAAAAATGTTGTTCTGAATGTGGAATAAAATAAAATAAGTTTCTGCTTTATATATTTTCCAGTTGCAGGTACTTCTTTATAACAGACTAAAACAAGAAAAAGTGTAGTCAGAAAAATTATGCAATAATTTGGAATTGAAGAAAAAATAATTCCTACGTGTCACATAAAAAGAAGGGGTAACATTTAAGAAGGCAATTTATATTTTAGTTTTATAAAAAACATCTAAAATATTTTACCTAAGGTAATATTTAAAACTAAAACAAAAAATAAGAGAGAAAGAGAAATGTCTGGGTATAATTAAGATGAAAATGTGCTATTACACTTGATGTCAGAACTTTGTGGCACCAACATACAAATTCAAAAATAAATAGTGATATAAGAAGTCAGGTAAGAAAAATTAATATGCTATATTTAATTTTCAAAGAAGTTGTGAATGAAGAAATTTAGGACTGTAAAACTATGCCAGAAAGTCCGAAGAAGAGACTCAGTTATAATCATAGGTTGAAACCAGTAAGTAGAAAATTAGAATTTTTTGTTATCTTTGAGAGATAGTCAGGAAACCTAACATAAAAAAATACTGCAATAGTCTCATAATATTTAAAATAGAGGGTGGAGCCATACTTACCCCTAAAATAAAAACAGTGAATTTTGAGGGATAATGTTTGACGAAAATTGGCAATAGAATACGATACTGGGCACAAAATACAATAATAACCCGGAACAAAGAAAGGTAATTTTAATATGTAAAATATTGGAGTAGGTAAAGAGGAAACCTAAGGAAAAGGCAGGTTGGGGGTGATGTCTAAGACAAAGGCAAAACTGAAGTATTATTCAGCCCCAAAGCAGAGGGATTATTATTAAAGAATGAATGTAGACGTAATGTGGAAAAGAAAATTATTTCACTGCATTTCAATAATACATACGTTTTAGTTAGTTGGGTTGATAGTTATAAAAAAACTATATTTAATGATTATCATATAATGATATAATCTAAAAATATTTAAAATAATTCTATCCAGGTACTATATGTGACATTTGATTAAAATTGATAATTTCACTTTTTAATTATTACCAGAAACAGTTGTACTAATGTAGTTTCTTGAACATTGAGAAGGGAGTGCCTGTATGACATTAGTAAGCACCCTCTTTATTCTTTGGAGTCCTCACATATAAGTGAATTCCAACCAGCAATCATGGAGCACTTACAAAGGGTCAGAGTTAGCCAGATGTTAGTGGGGTGGGGCTAGGGGGTGAAAAGATGAGCAATACAGTTCCTGTGTCTTCAGTCAACAAAGTCTGATAGGCATGTATATTTAGGATTCCAGAATAATATATTACATGTTAAAATCAGAGTGTGAAATCAGAGTAAGGTTGCTTTGTTTCAGCATTAAAAAAGAGGTGTTACAAAGAGGGGTAAAAACAAGAAAACAGGATGGGAATATTTAACATTAGGTCTATAATTAGAAAGAAAACATGTTCTGAATGTGGAATAAAATGTATGGAATTATTTTTTCTTTAATATTTATTTTGTTATTGATACATAATGAATGTACATATTTTGGAGGTGCATGAAATAGTTTAACATACTCATATCATTTGTAAAGATTAAATTAGTATAATTGGGATATGTGTCACCTTAAATATTTTTCTTTTATTTATGCTAGAAACATTTGAATTATTCTCTTCTAGCTATTGTGAAAGATACACTAGATTATTGAAAACTATAATCACTCTACTGATCTATAAAACTAGGTATTTCTTTTATCAAACTGTTTATGCCCATTAATCAACCCATCTTCAATCCCTTCTTCTCCCTACCCTTCGTGGCCTCTAGTAACCACCAATCTACCTGATATTTGTATAAGCTTCACATTTTTAGCTCTCACATATGAGTGGACATGTAATATATAATCTTTCTGTGCTTGGTTTATTTTATTTAACACAATGACCTCCAGTTCTATCCATGTTGCTGCGAAAGACTGAATAACATTCTATTTTGTATACATACCACATTTTCTTCCTTCATTTATCTACTGATGGGCACATCAATAGATAATTGATAGGTTGATTCCATGTTTTGCCTATTGTTAATAGTGCTGTAATAAACATAGTATATATTTCTTCGATATTTTGATTTCCTTTTTTTGGATCTATATTCAGTAGGAAACTGCTGGATCATATGTTAGTTATATTTTTAGCTTTTTGAGAAATCTTCACATAGTTTTCCATAATGGCTTGTTCTAATTTATACATCCACCAAAAGTGTATGAGCCTTCCCCTTTATCTACATCCTCACCAGCATCTGTTATTGCCCATATTTTTTGTAGAAGCCATTTTAACTGGCGTAAAATATTCATAGTGGTTTTTATTTGCATTTCTCCAATGATTAATTATGTTGGGCATACTTTTCCAATATACCCTTTGGCCATTTGTATGTCTTCTTTTGAGAAATGTCTATCCATATTTTTTTGCCAGTTTTTAATTGGATTATTTGTTTTTCGTTTTTCTGTTTTCTTTTTGCTACTGAGTTGTTTGAGCTCCTTACATATTCTGCTATTTATTTGTTTAATGCTTACATTTCTTTATTTTTAATTACTAAGGGTACATGCTATTGAAAGGAGTTAGTTAGCTTGCCTTAGGTGGATAACAAGGGAATGGTCTCCAGAGAACCCCCGGTCCGTGGGTCAGTGCCTCATCCCCACATAAGCTGCAGGCACAGATAAAGGAAATCTAGTACAGGCTGTTGTGCCTGGAGACATGCCCGCAGTTACCCAGATAGAAAAACGTCCAGGCCGCTTGGATAAAAACTTGCACAAACCTCCAGCTCACTCAGATAAAGGAACAAAGACCTGGCCTTTGGCCTTTGTATAGTCAGTGGGCTCCCAGGAAATGTTTCTTCTCCTTTTGTGGGCGTGGGCACAGTGGGATCCAGTGGGTTCCGGTGCGCACTCGACTTTTCTTTATTTGGATTGTGAGTCCAGCTTCTATGAATCATCACTTCAGCCTCTGATTGGTCCCGGGCCAAGGTCCCAGGCCAAGCTTTCACTTCAGCCCCTGATAGGGGCTAAGCTAAGTAGCTTCTACTAATCATTATTTCAGTTCCTGATTGGTCCTGGGCCAAGGACCTGGGCCAAGCTGAGTTACACCATTCTCCAAGATAGCCCGTGGACTAAGCATATTCCTTCCCCTTCCCATAAAAATCCCACATGTGGTCCATAAAAACCTTGGACCCCAGCTTCATAGGAGGCCCCCTGTTCAGGCCCCCCTCTCTGCTGGCAGAAAGCTTTCTTCTTTCACTTATTAAACTTTTGCTCTAACCTCACCTTTGTGTCCACACTCCTTATTCTTCTTGGAGGTCGGACAAAAAACTCCAGACATTATCTCAGACAAGACTGTTACATCTTGGTGCACTGCTGAGACTACTATGTGTATATATTTATAAGGTACATAAGATGTTTTGATATAGGCTGCAATATATAATAATTATATCATGGAAAATTGGGTATCTATTCCCTGAAAGATTTTATGCTGTGTGTTACAAACAATCCAATTATTCTCTTTAGTTATTTTCACCCTTTTGTGCTTATCATCTAACAGTGTCTTAGATTTTGTCCTGTTTTAGATCCTATCTTCATTGGCCTTTACACTGAAACCTCAATAAAGAAGACTGAGATTAATACAGGTAATGTATGATGTGAGAGGTTAGATAATTGTACAGAAAATATTTACTTCTCTCTACCTCCTCTCCTCTCTTACAGCAGACTCTACTTACTGCTACCCTCCCTACTTTGAGAATGGCCATGTGAATTACTTTGCAACAGAATGTGAACAAAAATGATATGAGAGATGCATTAATTTGCTTTCATGTTTGGCATTCTTCTTATCCTTTTGCCATCTATCATAAAAGCAGCATGCTCTGTTCTCAGACTGCCAGTCAGGTTGAAGTAGTCTGAAGCTAACTTGTAGTCTGAAGAAAAGCCACTAGTTATTCCAAAGACCCTTGAGTGATGAAAAGAGCACTTATTCTTCTAAGTCTTTGAGATTTGGTGTGTGTATGGGGATGAAAGACAGGTGTTGGCTTGGTGCTTAGCATTATCATAATAGACATCCTACTAAAACGTGTGGTGTCAGATAAATATATATCAGTCAACTATCTCCATAATAAACCTATGTAACCAATCTCCCCAAAACACAGCATTTTAAAATAATTATCATTTATTTTCATGAGCTTCTGGGTCTGTTGAAGCGGTTCTACTGATGTAGACCAGGAATGCTTAAATGATTCTGTTTTGAGTTGCAGCAGCTGGACAGCTGGGTGGCTCTTCTTATGACTACAGGTCTGTGCCTTAGCTAGGGGGTATCAGTGCTGCATATGTGTTCGTTCAGGGGCCCCAATTCATGGGGGCAGCCATTATTCAGGGAATGTATATAAGACTTAAATCATTTTGAAAGATATTGGGCAGAGTAAAATAACATTTTTTTTCCTTCACACTAAAGAATAAATGACAGGTCCTTAAAATACCTGTTAAAAGACATCCAGCGATCTTTGTCACTTTCAGTAACTTTCTATAACTTTTAGTGATTTTCTATAAAATTTATCTTTCATGAGCTAATCTTCTCATATTTATGGCAGACATGCAAGAGGACAAACAGAAACATATGAGGCTTCTTAAAGCTTAGGTTTAGAACTGCCACATTTTCTGCTATTGTCCAAAGCAAGTCAGACAGCCAAGCTAAAATCTACAGGCCACAACCCTGAAAAGGACATGGAAAGAGCATAAATGCAGGAGTGGGGAGAAGAGACAGATAAATTGGGCCAAACAATTTTTCAATCTTCCATTAAAAATACATCAGTAGTGTTTCATTATAAAATGCAGTGTTACATATATTCCTCCAGATGATAATAATGCATTTGGACTAGTTAATTTCGGGAAGTACTAGAATAGCGTTTCTCAAAGAAGGCCATTTTTTAATTCTTCACTTGGTGGAATGACTTGCCAATAATTATAATATTTTTACCTATTCCTTTTATAGAGCTGCTTTGAACACATGCTTCTCTTTATTTTTAATCCAACATTAATCCACTTAACAATTTGTAGCTGAAATTCAATTTTGATGTGCAAGATAGTAACACTTTTGTGCCTGCTCACCTAATCTACAACAGAAAACACAGTACATTATCCAATTACACGTACTATTGTCTTGTTAGACACTATATATCATCTGCTTATTTCATCAAGGAAGTTTGTTATCATTATGTACTTGCAATAATTCTTAGTGCCAATCAACCCATCCTGAATTGCCATTGAATGCCCTTCAGTCTCACCAAGCATTGTAGGCTACTTCAGTTACAAGTTAGACAGTTTTTTTCTCTATAATGTTGTTTAACATCGAGCATGCATCAGTTATGAACTTTCTGAATAGCTATAAATTAATTTTGCATTTTACCCCATATATACAGAAACTCGTTAGAGTGAATAATCAAATTGCATACAGTTATCATTTGCTGATGAATATGTCACAAAAATGATATATTTGTCCATACAAATGAAATGAATTTGGAAGTAAAAAGACTCATTTTTGTGGAGTCTGACTTTCAGAACCCCAATCAATTAAAGCTATGCCACTGCAATGTTTTTCATTCCCTGAAATTTTCCCAACTGGCATATGTCATAGAAGCATATTTCTTTAATGGTGAATGTTGGAATGATATATATTTTGCCACCATAGGACTAGACAACATTTCCAGCAGCTCTAGCTGTAAGACAGCTCACTACCAAATAGATTTTTATATTGGTATATTTTCAAAAATTGTCCGTCTTGTTACTTGCAGTGTCAAAACTGCATATAATCTAGAATAACAAGAGTTGCCATCAAGGGTAATGACTACTGCTTATTTTCTCGAAAGGAAGGATTTCCCTGCATTATCAGTCAAGTCACTATTTCTTTGGTGTCTGGAATTATCCAAACTATTTGATTCTGGAGGAGAAAAAAAATTATTGCTTAAAGAAACATTCAGGAGCTTGTTTTTTAGTTCTTCTATTATCCAGAACTACTGTTCCCCCTTTATCCAGTTATCACTGTCTGTAGCATCCTTCTTGTATCTTAATCTGTTTGAAATGGAGTCACCAGTAGGAACAATAGCCTTTGGAATCAGGTCATTCAGACATCTTAGAAATATTTCTTAATAATGAAAGAAAAAACTCACTCCTAACATGTTTCATACCTTATAGCAGAAAATCATAATTCTCTTTGGAGAAGCCATATAGGGTTTTTTTTTTTTTTGAGAAGACAAACATAGCTAAAAATCTACAAATATATATGTATTATATACATATGTATTATGTTGGTACATATGTATTATATACATATGTATTATGTTGGTACATATGTATTATGTACATATGTATTATGTTGGTACATATGTATTATATACATATGTATTATGTTGGTACATATGTATTATGTACATATGTATTATGTTGGTACATATGTATTTTATATATATGTATTATGTTAGTAGCAGAAGTATGTATGTGTGTGTATGTATGTGTGTGCATACACATATATGTGTGTGTGTGTGTATATGTATATACACTCCTTCTACTAACATAATTCTCCATGTCTTTCCTTTAACTTTGGAAAGAGAAATTATGACTTGCTTTATAATCTTGAAAAGAAGAGAAATAACCAAGAGTTAAGTTTGGAACATAAGAATTCATGAACATGAGCAGATGGACAATATATCATGTGGACTTAACGTTGGTTTATTCCTGTAAACTAAATATTAGTTAGGAGATTGTTAAAGCACAAGCATTATCTAATTTTTTTTTTCAGAGAAATACGTCACAAACCACCACGTCAATGGAAATAAAAAGAGATATTGTAAATCTATTAGGCAAAGGGTCGGCATCTGCAGCAGACTCTTTGAAAATGGAATAATGTGAAGGATAAGTTTCTGAGGCTACCATTTCACACCAATTGCAAATAAATTTAACACAAAATTGTTTTAAAACATCTGTAGTTCCATCATGCTTGATGCCAGAGAGAAGCATATGTTAGGATATTGTATTTGACAAAAAACAAGTCAGAGTCTATCGTGGTAAGAGCAAAAGTAAGGGTTTATGTCTGTTCTTCTGAAATTGTGCAAAAATTAATAGTCTCCAAAATAAATTTACTCATTCAAAAAATGTATATTGGGCACCTACTATGTAACAGAAATTTAGGTCCTGGAAACATAGTAATAGAGAAATCAAAATCTCTATCTTGCATTGTAGTTGATGACTAACAATAAAAGAATAATAATTTATATTTAAAAACAATGCAGGGCTAAGTACCAGGGAGAAAATAGAGCAGTTTAAGAGATCAAGAGTGCTGGGATGGTGCAGGATGGAGGGAACGTAGTAGCTGCTATTTTAACTAAAGTGTCCAAGAAAAGACCCTCAGATAAGGCAACACTGAAAAGAAAATTAAAGGAAACAATTAACTCTATATAAACAACTACCTCAATATAAAAACAGCAGTTACTGTTACAGAGACATGTGGACATCTGGACAGAAGGTGTTCAAAGACAAGCAAATAGAAAAATCAATGGCCTTGAGAAGAGAGCATCTTGGTATGTTTTTTCAAGGGCGGGCAAAGAAGTCAATGTACCAGAGAGAACAAAGGTACAGTATAGTGTCACATGGTTAGAATGTGACCAAATAATAAATGCCCTTTTGACTTTTACTCTAAGTGACATAAGAACCTGTTGGAGGACTTCAATCTGAGGAATGACCTAATCTGAAGTCAGAATTTTAACAGAATCCCTCTGTCTGCCGTGGAGTGCAAAGCCTGCAGAAGCAGTGAGAGCATCAGTCTGAGTTCAATGAGGAGACAGAAAGTACATAGTAATTTGAACCATGGACATTTACTACAAGGAATTATTACCTCTACATCAACGATAGGAGAGTGAACATAGCGAGGTAAACACAACACTAAAGGGTAAGGGCTAAGGGGCAGACCTAAGGAAGGGCACACTTGAAAGAGGAGCTCCCTTCTTTCAAATGGGAGTCAAACCTCATAGGAAAAGGTGAGGTTGCAGCTCACTGGATGGTCAAAAAGTTATCTGGGTTGTCAGGACCACGACTGGTTTACAGTCACTGAACAAGCAGAAAAATCCTAGAATACAAAGGAGCAAGGCTTATGGGAAGTAAGCAAAGGGGGTTAGGCAACTGTAAGTGTAAGGCCTGGAACATGCAATGTGCACATCAGAAGAGCAACAACAAAGGGGTCACCAGGCCCAGGCTATGACTATAAAGTCAACAAGTATTCTGGACCCATAGTCGAAAGATTATCACTAGACATTCACGCACCCCACACCACTCACAGAGTATGAAATAGAAATAAGAAAAAGAACAAATACAGTATATGGGGATCACGAAAGGAAGTCTCCTTCTTCCTACAACATACCTCCAATATCCTCTACTGACAAAGCTTTACACTGTCCTCACTGTGAAGGAGAAATGCTCGAACAGTCTAGACTATTTGCACGGGTACTGAAGAGTAGATTTGGGACTGAAGTACACAGTTATACATTTATAACTATGTCAAAAAGTTATGGGGAGTTGGAATAATTTTAGTAAAAAACAGATATTGCCTACAATCATAGTGGTAGCAATGCCAGTGGCACAGGACAGTTTATGAATATATTCTGAAAGGACAGCCAACAGATTTGCTGATGTAGAATGTTATAGAAAAAAAAACAAAGGATTTTGTATCTGATGAGCTGGAATGACGGTATGTTTATTTTATAGTATAAGGATGATTGTGATAAAAGTGGGTCTTAGGAGACATGTTTGGACGTGCTGGAAGTGAGATATTTAACAGACACATAGATCAAGATGTTAAATAGGCAAAGCACATGTATATAATTTGGTAGTTAGGAGACATATTTTAATTGGATATAAAAATATGCCCATCATCAGAAATAGAAGATATGAAAAGGCAAAAGACAGAATGGCATAATAAAAGGTCAGGCATAAGCAGAGAAGAGAAAAGACACCAAGATTAACCCTGGATACTAAATACTAAAATTTTAGACGGTGATGAGATGCATTGTTAAAAGACTCTTCAGAGAAATGTGGCAAGATTGTGTGGCAGCAGTCAGCATTAAGAGTCTGGAATTTAAAATGGAATATAAAGTCATCACTGTACAGTGTTCTTTTTAGCCACATTCAGCTGTCCTATTGCAGGTGCAGAAACAGGCTTTGATGTAAAAGCAATACTAATTGGACAAAATGATAATCTTTGCATATTAAGTGAGCTGATGTCAGAGTCTGTAAATTACAATCATGCCTACAACAGAGAATAAGTAGCCTGGCCTAATCTAAAGTATCTTTCTTCTTTAGCATTATTATTTATTTCCACTTGTCTTCTGCTGAAGAAAATGGCTTGGATTTCTCATTTTTTTCTTTTCTGTTATGATGAAATCTGTAGTCTCATTTCATCTAAGATATAATTACTGCTGAAAATTTCAAAAATGTGGAAAAATAGTATTTGTAGAAGTGAGTACATGTTTAAATGAGATGAAATATGCTTTGTCGACAGTAAGAAAAGCCTTGGGAATATTATTATAATTACTGATACTTTGTTTAAAATTGTACTGATGTTTTCCATTTGCCACACTCATACTTCACTATCCCAATGATTGAAGTGTCACCTAAACTACTCTCCTCTTTATCATCAGGAGGTTGTCCCCTGTAGACTGTTTGACTTGGTTCTCTTGACCTTATTAAGCCTAAATTTGTTAATATTTTACATTATATTATTATTAATGCATACTTGAAACTTCTAAGAACAATTGAGTGCTAGCTATTTTAAATTTTCATTTAAAAATCAATAAATTGGAATGAGATATTGAGTATTTAGTAAGCACAATGGACCAGGAGAGGTATTTTCAAATATAATTAAGTTGTCATTTTTGCCAATAAGTAATTCAAAATAGAGTGGCTGAATTTTCAGTGAAACAGCCAGATACAGACACAGAAATACCACATGTTTTCACCCATATCTGGTAGATAAAACGTGGATCTCACAGACTTTGGGAATAGGATTGTAGTTACAGAGACTGGCAAGGGTAGAGGGACAAAGGGATAGGGCTAGAGTTCCTTAACACCGTTGGGTGAATATAGTTAACGATAATTTATTGTATATTTCAGAATAACTAGAAAAGAGGATTTGAATGTTCCCCATACAAAGAAATGATACATGTTTTAGGTGATAGATACTCCAGTTACTGTGATTTGATTATTAAACATTGTACACATGTATTGAAATATCCCATATGCCCCAGAAATATGTACAATTACTACGTAGTCATTAAATATTCATAAATTTAGTGGTTGAATGCATTTGCAAATCTTAAAGTGCAAAGCAAAGCATGATATATTTTATAATTAAGACTTAAAAATAAGCTCAGAGAGAACACTTATCAATTCCAAGTAATAATGTTGACTTGAGCGTCATGGAGATCGTAGAATCAAAAGGTTAAGCAGTTTTGAGGATGAGGAAACGGTGCTGAGCCAAAGTATAGAACTGTGCTGATTATGTATTATTTACTTAGTAGTGAATGTTCAATATTAATTTAAGCTCAAGTATGAAAGGCTGAGTTAAAATAGGAGTTTCTAAATCGTCCTAAGCTACAGGTTACAAAGAAGCATTTAAAGAAAAATTTTTTTTTAAAGTGACTTTGGAGCCCTAGCTTAACCATAGAAAATTTATGTTTCTTGTTTTTTGACACAGGAGAGACTTGATATAAAAAAGAGAAATTTAGGTGGAGAAGGACTGTTGGAAGGATTTTGAAATAGTTTAAGGAATAGATATAGAAGGCCTGATCTCTGATATAAAGCAGTTAGAATGAGAATAAAATAAATAGTTCAGAACCAAAAGAGACTGATTTATCACTGATTAAGCATAGGAGATGACAGAAGAGATAAATAAAAAAAATATATAAATTTCTAGTGGATATAACTAAAAAATAATAATGTCTTACGTAATTCTCCTATAAAATATGTTTATAACCTTTCTGTCATTTCTCATAATTGTAACTAATTAAATATTTCTATTTGTCTTTTCCTTTTAAAATTTATCTTCCACTAACTATAAGGCAGCAAGCTCCATGAAAAGGATAAGGCGTGTCTCTTTTTTCACGGCTGTATTTCCAGCACTTAGCCCAGTGTCTGGCACATGGAATTCACTTAACAAATACATATTTTTGAACAAATACATAAATAGAAATATAACAAATGAATGAAGTTCAAAGAAGAAGCAGATTTTGTGGACAACCATAGGAGTTTGGTATTTGATATGTACCATTTAAGATATTGGATCATTCATACAACGATCATGTCTATGTTCCTGTATCTTAAATTCACTGATTATTTGACAAAATATTATCTGGCATTTACTATATGCCAGACACTGTTCTAGACACTGGGAATACATAGTGGAAAAAAAAAAAACTTAAAATTCCTGTCCTTATGGAATTTATACTCTAATATTTCTATACTCTAAGGTTAGTAATTCTCTCTTTTCTATTCTATTATTTTCAATGTCATATAAAAATTTAATTTATTTTTAAAAATTTTTATTTTTATTCTCAGGGTACATGTGCAGGATGTGCAGGTTTGTTACATAAGTAAACGTGTGCCATGGTGGTTTGCTGCACAGATCAACCCATCACCTAGGTGTTAAGTCCAGCATACATTAGCTATTTTTCCTAATGCTCTCTCCCCCTGGATCCTACCCTCCAACAGGCCCCAGTGTGTGTTGTTCCCCTCCCTGTGTCCATGCGTTTTCATTGTTCAGCTCCCAATTATAAGTGAGAACATGCGATGTTTGTTTTTCTGTTCCTGCATTAGTTTACTGAGAATAATGGCTTTAAGTTCCACCCATGTCTATGCAAAGGACATAAACTCATTCCTTTTTATGACTGCTAATTTCATATATATATATAATTATATAATATGAAATTTTATATATATATATATAAAAAACATTGTCTCTTGTCCCCACATCTTTCTCCAGCTGCTGCTCTGTTTTTATTTCCCTGCTTTAATGAAAAGCTCAAAGATGTTATTTTATGTACACTTAGTAAGGACTATCTTTTGCTACATAATAAACTATGTCAAAATTAGTGACATAAAACACTATTTAAAACATGATAAGTCTAATTTTGGTTGGGCAGTTTTGCTGATCTTGGCTGGGCTCATAGATGTTTCTCTAGTAAAACTGTTAGATCTCCTGGGGTTGGCTTGTCAAGATTGGTCTCATAAAAACAAGGTACTAAAATAGTAAGCCAAAGTGTGCTAGGCCTTTTGAGGTCTATTGTCAGTGCTGGCACAATAACACTTTTGCCATATTCTAGTGGTCAAAGCAAGCTCAGAATTCAGAAGTGGAGAAAATATTCTACAGCTTTATGGGACTGCCTGCAAAATCACATTTTGAAGATACGTACGCAGAGGGAGGAGAATATTGAAGGCTTTTCCAAATAATTTTCTATATTCTTTTCTATCACAGAGAGTAACACAGATTCCACATCACAGTTCATGGATTAAGAAATGGGTTTTATTGAGGAAAGGGGAAACTTACAAGACTAAAGTTCAGCCAAAAAAAAAGAAAGAAAAGCAGCTCTCCATCATGTGCCTATCTATCCAGTGTCATGCCAGCTTTGGACTTTTTTCAGTAGTCTTCTATATAAACTATATAAATTCTCTTCTCCAATTTCAGTGCCCCACATCCTATTACATGTCTTCCTTTTTCTTCAACATTCTCATCTCCACATAATGTATTTTGTATATTTAAAAATTTGCTTGGTTTTGTGTCATCTCTTAAACTATAAGCTCCAAGTGGACAGAGATTTTTAGACTATTTTTTTCACTGCAGAATCCCACAGTAGCTGAGGTATATAGTAGATGCTCAATAAATATACTTTAAAGAAATGAATGCTAGAGAATCAGTAGACATTTTTAAAGGAATGAATGCTAAATAATCTGACAGTTTGTTGGAAATGTTTATTACACTCCTATCCACTTCCTACTCTTCCTTTCACAGATTTGTTTACTGTCTTTAATGTCATATATTTTTCATCTTGCTCTACTCTAACACTTTGCTCTCTTGCAAATTTAGCCTTGCATTTCCAATTAATTAGTAAGTATCTCTACCTGCTTATACTGGCTTTATCTCAAACTTTGTGTTTACAACTTAATTATTTTTTATGTTAAGTATCAAGAAGCTATGGCACCTGTTCTATGTTAATGCCATCATCATTATCAAATTTTAAAATATTATTCTCTCTCATCTTGTTGAATTATTTATATAACTTTTCTTCCACATCATACTGAAAATTTCATAGAGGTAATGTATATATAATTCCTTTTGGCATTCTTCAAAATTCTTAGCATTTTGACTTACAAGGAGAAGATACTCCATAAATATTTATGGAGTACAAACATTATAGATAAATTATGGATACCTACTAGATGTGGATGGTATAATATTTGGTTTTGCATATACATCATTACCCACACTAAAGTAACAAACTACTTTATTGCAAAGAGAACCAATGAACATTTAAATATACAAAGATTGGAATATACAAATATACAGAGATTGGAAGGTAAAAATCTCAGACTCCTGGCTTAGTAAAGTCATGGTAACCTCTCCATTCTACCTCCTTATAATTTTATACTACTATGAAGTCTAGCCAAAAATGCTAATATGATCTCTTATATGAACAATTAAAATAACTTTTTGCTGAGACTAGATGTAGTTATAAGGCCTGGAACTAAACGTGGCAGAGTAGTCTGTGACAAACCTTCCTTCCCTCAGGTCACAGAAATACTCAGCTCATCTATCGCAATTCCAGTGGTAGAAATGACCAATCCAGAAAGATGATTCAGTCAGTAAGAAACCAACTCAACAACAACAACAACAACAAATGATAGAACAGAGCATCAAGTCAGCAAGAAACCAACTCAAAACAGCATAGCTTAGAAGAGAAATAATGTTTTTCTGCCAATACCTGGACTAGAGTTGCCCTCAACCCCTATCCTAGGTGACCTTATGGAGGTACAGATCTCAAAGCAGCAAAACTCTAAACCTGACTATGTTCTCCAGACTCTCATTAAAAAGAGAAAATATTCCAGAAAGTATTCCTGTGTGGGCACCAACTTATCTGCCTTTTTCAGAACCATAAGATGTCCACTAAACTGTACAATGACTTCATCAGTATATTTTAACCCAATCAATACGTAGCTACCTGCATCCTCTTTAGAAGAAAAATGAGGATAGAGTGAAGAGAACAGTGAGCTTCAATCAGTAAGCATTATCAAATAGAGGGTTTTGCCTTAATATTACATATTTTTATTACTTTTTTAGATGTGTTATTTTATTACTCATTATGAACCCAAGAAATAACTGTTGTTATAATTGTGCTTCATAGTAATTTTTTTCCCCAAAGTCACACATCTGCTAAGTGCCATAGCCAGTGCTCCAACTCACATCTGATGGACTTCACAGTTTTTGCTCTTTTGAATATGTTGGAAGGAGTATTTGAATAGCATAGTAAATCATTTATTCAGCCAATGCATATTTTACTCAGTGTATTACAATTAGTATGTCACATATATCTATGTAAAAAGTTGTTCTTCACCTCTGAGAGGTTGTAATCTATTGAAGAAGTTACACAATTCCTTGTTTCAATGACTGCTTTTCTCGAACAAATTTGAATATTTGAAAACAATTTGTTCTCCTGAGTAGTTTATTCTTTCTTTCCCCCATCTATACATTTGATTACCCTATGGATTTACTTCGCAAGTTCTGTTTTTTTACAGATGGCATAGCTGCTTTCAAATTATCACAAATTCTTATTTGAATAGTTCAAATGGATGAGACATTACTTCAATGTGCAGACTTGTATTTGGAGCTTAGGAGAAAATGTAAGAGTAAATTTGTGTAAATGTCTGTCATTAAGTAATTTAATATAGTCTCATACATTCAATGTTAAGCTACGTAATGAAGACTTCCAAGTCTTTATTAACAACCCTTCTCATCACCTAGATTCTAATCATAATTCTAGTTACACATATTGGTGTAGATGTCTTAAGGTACTTAGTTTCAGTAAGTCTTAATTTAATTGAATTTTTATTCCTGCCGAGTACATTTTATCTGACTTTTCTATTTCTACCATACTTCTCCCAGATATCTAAGATCAAAATATGTGGAAGTCCAAATCAACATTCTCTTTTAAATTTTATTTTACACATAGTCTGTCAACTCAAATAATTTTTAGAGTTTTTTTCAAAGTATTGCGTACCTATTTTTTTTTTTCCCTTTCTTACTTCTATTACCTGGTTGGTCTGGTTTTCTAATGACCACATTCAAAATAATAATACATGAAAATGTATGATATCAGTAGATAGATAAGAGGTACAAAATAAGAGAGAAATATAATACCATTAAACTATCACACCTTCTCCTAACTCGGACTCACTCGCTCCATTCTCATGCCAGCCCCTCATAATCCACCTTTTCTATGGCCAACAAATCAACCTTTCTAATGTAACATCACATTATACCAGTTTTTTGCCTTCTCAAAAAGTTAAAATTCCTCAGTAAATCACTGCAGTTCCTTTTTCCTCTTCCTTTCTGTTTTAGAAACACATTCTCCTGTCATCCTCCTATGCATAAACTACCCTACAACTAAATGAATGACTTCCATTGCTCTGGACATCTCTTGGGCCTTACCAACTGTAGCTAATGCCATTGTCTCCACTTACAATATTCTCTGTGATCCTCAAAATCTCGCTTATCTTTTGCAGTGAAATCCAGTTTGTATGCTACATAAAGATATGACCTCTCTTTTCCTGGAACTTCAGAGAACTTAGTGATAATAGCGCTCCTATAAAATAACATGTGCTGCTTTGAATCATAGTAATTTCTGAACACATATTCTCCATTATTTTATTATAAGGTCCTTACAAAATGTTTAATACAATTTTATGTCC
The DNA here is from genome assembly GCF_047675955.1 of Chlorocebus sabaeus. NCBI lineage: Eukaryota > Metazoa > Chordata > Mammalia > Primates > Cercopithecidae > Chlorocebus > Chlorocebus sabaeus. The sequence continues at coordinate 22,877,389 of NC_132925.1, read as the reverse complement.
TCCCCAGTGCCTAATAGAAAAAAATTGCAACAAGTAGGGAGAATAATATTTAATAAATGTACGGCTAAGGGCATATTATATATGATTATGAAGATTAAAACATGTAACTCGTTGTTGAGAAATGAACCTCAGTTCTGCATATGTTCACTGTTCAACATGAAATTATGTTAAGCAATGATTCCTGCAAAATTATCACTAATGAGGTTCAGCCAGCAGTAACGTTTGACATGCAAATTTTAATAACCTCATAGGCATATGCATAAAAAAGATGATTCCAATAACTTCACAATTAAAACTTGTCATTCAGAGTGGGAGAGTGAGCCATGATGTTATAGTCTCTAAAAACAAATACACAATACAGAAAATATCCTATCTTCGTAAAAGCAGGAAGTGGTGGACAAGAAGAAACACTACTTAGCAGTATCCTAAGCTGATAGGAACCTTGGTGCCAATCACCTAGTGCAATTAGAGGGAGAGTAATTCTCCAACGCCTTGGGTAAGAGCTGCTAACCCAAATTAGATGATGCATTAAAAAGGGAAAATACGTTTTGTATCAGTAGATGGTACCAGTCCAATTCTGAAAACGAAATCTCTCTCCCTAATAAATCTGTGCGTCATAGATAATTGGAGATTTAAAAAATACATAATTTGTATTAATAAAACATCAGATAATTACTGAAATAGACAATGACATAAACACTAATGAGTGGATAATCAATAAACTAAGAACAGGAGGATGACCTACCATTAATAAGCATATATTCAATATACAAAACTATAATGCAATATTTTAGTGCCAAACAGGAAATAAGTACCTGATAATATTTAATATAATTTTTCAGAAGTTGTATTAGTTTTTGTTCGTTTGTTCCTCTTTTTTTTTTTTTTTTTTTTTTTTTTGGTTTGGCTTTTACTTTAAAATCATCGTATGTTGTGATACAGCAAAATGTTTAGCAAGACATTTGCCTTGACAGGGAATGGTGGGCATAATAAAAATAATTCTATAGTTTCAGGTAATGAGAGTATAACTAAGGACCTCCTCAGCCTGTCACCACTGATGCACAGGTACCATCCGAAAACCTGACAACAGGTTCAGCCAGTATGTCTCTGGTGCCTGAGCACAACATTCAGGGGCCTGGAGATTGACCTGCCCTATTCACCACAATATGAATCCATGTGCATCATCAGTGAGTTTGAGTATAGGCCTATTCCACCTGGTGCTGCACCTGCTAGTGCCCATGTGTCAATGGGGACCTGGGGATCACCATGCTCTACCCACGTCACCAGTGCCTGTGCACACCTCCAGGGAGTCTGAAGAGGGTCCCATCCAGTCTGCCAGTGCTCCCACACATCATCTGGGGGTGTGGGGGCTAATTCATCCTGCCCGACACTGCCAACATCAATGCAGAGCCAGAGGACAGATCTCTCAAGCATGCTGCCACCATCACTGCTGGCACTCACCTGTACACATCACTTGGGGTCCTGGAGACTGGCCCACCCAGTTTGCCATTGCTATGATTGGCACTACTGCATACCACAAGGAGGATCAAGCTTTGGCTTATTGACACAATTATCATTGACAATGCCACGCATATCACCCAAGGTCTTACAGAACTGCCCATCTACCAGCCCCATTGCTACTACTGCCATTACCTGAGCAAGCTACATAAAAGCCCAACGATCCTCCTGCCCTGACTTGCTACCACTGGTGCCTACATACACCATCTGATGGCCCAAGGAGCATCAAAGTTACTCCACTGCTGCAACTACTGAAGCATGAGCACCAACCCGCATGGTGACGCCACTTCTAGCAAACTTCACCATAGACTTTACTAACAACAGCAGTCTAAGCAACTTAGGAACTTGAAGGCACCACTGACACTGATTACAGCTGAAGAAATCACACATGACTACACTACTGCACTCATCCAGAATCAAAACCAAAGTGCCCTACTCAACCAATAATATAGATATATCTATAGGAAAACGTATTTCCTTATGAAAACCAAGGAATAAAATTGGAAGAAATTATCAGATGCACAGATATCAATATAAGGACATAATAAATATAAAAAAGTGAGGAAACATGACATTTCCAAAGCAACACAATAATTTTCTAGCAACAGATTCCAGTGGAAGAAAAACAAGTAAAATGCCTGAAAAAACTAAACTAATAATATTAAAGAAGCTCAGTAAGATAACACAGATTGGCAATACAAACAAATCATAAATTTAATTCATGACCTCAATGACATGTTCAACAAAGAGGTAGTTATAAAAAAGAACCACAAATCCTGAGACTAAAGAATTTGATAAATTAAATAAAAAAGATAATCAAGAATTTCATAAATATACTAGAACAACTTTATTCTTAATGTGGAAAAGCTAAAAGCCTTTCCTTTAACAACTGGAAAAATATAAAGAAGCCTACTATCACCATTCTTTTTCTATGTAGTTGTAGAATTCTTAACCTGAACAATCAGGCAAGAGAAAATAATGAAAGCCTTCCAATTTAGAAAAAAATAAGTCATATTATCTCCCTTTGCAGACAACATGATCTTATATCTAGAAAAAATGTGAAGACTACACCAAGAAACTCAAAACTGATACACAAATTAAGTAATTTTGCAAAATTAAAAAAAAAATCAACATACAAAATTGGTGGGTTTTGTTTTGTTTTGTTTTTTTGTTTTTGTTTTTGTTTTTGTTTTTTTCCAGACAGGGTCTTTCTCTGTTACCCAGGCTGGAGGGCAGTGGCTCAATCTCAACTCACTGCAGCCTCCACCTCCCAGGTTCAAGTGATTCTCCTGCCTCAGCCTCCTGAGTAGCTGGGACTACAGGAGCATGCCACCACACCTGGCTAATTTTTGTATTTTTAGTAGAGACAGGGTTTCACCATGTTGGCCAGGATGCTCTCGATCTCCTGACCTCATGATCCTCCCGCCTCGGGCTCCCAAAGTGCTGGGATTACAGGCATGAGCCACTGCAACTGGTCCAAAATCGGTAGTTTTTATACACATCAGGAACAAAGTAGCTGAAAAAGAAATAAAGGAAGCAATCCCTTTTAAAATAGGTACAAAAAATGAAATCGCTAGGAATAAATTTAACCAAGGAGGTGAAAGACCTCTACAAGGAAAACTAGAAAAAACTTATAAAATAAATTGAAGTGGACACTAACAAATGGAAAGATATTCCATGCTTATAGATCAGAAATATTAATATTCTTAAAATGACCATAGTACACAAAGCAATCTACAGATTCAATGCAATCCTCATTAAAATAGCCATGACATTCTTTATAAACATAGAAAAACAATCCTGTAATTTACATGGAACCACTAATGACCCCAAACAACCAAAGCACTACTGAACAAAAGGAGAAAATCTACAGGCATATTACCTGATTTTTAAATATACTGTAAAGCTATTATAATCAAACTGTATGGTATTGGTATAAAAACAAACACATCGGCCAATAGAACTGAATAGAGAACTCAGAAATCATGCCATATTTTACAGCCAACTAGTTTTTGACAAACGTGTTAAGAACATACATGGGGGAAGGCAGGCATGGTGGCTCACATCTGTAATCCCAGCACTTTGAGAGGCCAAGGCAGGTGGATCACCTGAGGTCGGGAGTTTGAGACCAGCTGACCAACATGGTGAAACCCTGTCTCTACTAAAAAAATACAAAAATTAGCCGGGCATGGTGGCGACTGCCTGTATTCTAGCTACTTAGGATGCTGAGGCAGGAGAATTTCTTGAACCCAGGAGGCGGAGGTTGCAATGAGCTGAGATTGCACCATTGCACTCCAGCCTGGGCAAAAGAGCAAGGCTCTGTATCAAAAAAGAAAGAGAGAAAAGAAGGAAGGAAGGAAGGAAGGAAGGAAGGAAGGAAGGAAGGAAGGAAGGAAGGAAGGAAGGAAGGAAGGAAGGAAGGAAGGGAGGGAGGGAGGGAGGGAGGGAGGGAGGAGGAAGGAAGGAGGAAGGAAGGAAGGAAGGAAGGAAGGAAGGAAGGAAGGAAGGAAGGAAGGAAGGAAGGAAGGAAGGAAGGAAGGAAAGAAAGAAAGAAAAGAACATACATTGGGGAATGGACACCCTCTTCAATAAATGGTGCTTGGAAAACTGGACATCTGCATGCAAAAAGATGAAACCAGACTCCAGTCTCTCACCATGGATGAAAGTCAACACAATAGATTAAAGACTTAAATGTGAGACCCAAAACTATAAAACTAATAGAAGGAAATAAAGGTGAAATGATTCAGAACGTTGGTCTAGATGAAGATTTTATGACTAAAACTTCAAAGGTATAGAAGCACAAGTAAAAATAAACAAATATGACCACAATAAACTAAAAGCTTCTACATGTCTAAGGAAACAGTCAACAGAGTGAAGAGATACCCTGTATAATGTAAGAAAATATTTTCAAACTATTCATCTGACAAGGAACAATATTCAGAATATACATAGAACTCAAACAGCTCAACAGCAGAAAACAAATAATCCAATTAGGGCAAAGGATCTAAACAGACTTTTATCAAAAGAAGACATACAGGTGGTCAACAAGTATATGGAAAAATGCCCAACATCACTACTTATCAGGAAAATACAAAACAAAGCTACAATGAAATATCATCTTACTCTAGTTGGAATGGTTATTATCAAAAAGACAAAAAATTATAAATGTTGGCCAGGATGCAGGGAAAAGGAAACTGTTATACACTGTTGGTGGGAATATAAAGTAGTAAAGCCATTAGGGAACACAGCATCGAGATTTTTCAGAAAACTTTTTTTTTTTTTTTTTTTTTCCCCAGACAGAGTCTCACTCTGTTACCCAGGCTGGAGTGCAGTGGTGCGATTTCGGCTCACGGCAACATCCTCCTCCCGGGTTCAAGTGTTTCTCCTGCCTCAGCCTCCTGAGCAGCTGGGATTACAGGTGCCCGCCACTACACACAGCTAATTTTTGTATTTTTAGTAGAGACAAGGTTTCATGACCTCAGGTGATCCACCCGCCTCGCCGTCCCAAAGTACTTTGATTACAGGCATGAGCCACAGCACCCGACAGATTTTTCAAAAAACTTAAAATATAACTATCATATGATCCAGCAGTACCACTACTAGATATTTGTCCAAAGGAAAGGCAACTACTATATCAAAGAAATACACGCACTCCCATATTTTTGCAGTGCTATTAATAGCCAAGATATGGAATCTACTAGAGTATCCACCAGCAGATTAACAGATAAAGAAACTTTGGTGTATATATATCCAATGGAATACTGTTCAGCCATAGAAAATAATGAAATCCTGCCATTTCTAGTAACATGGATGAAAGTGGAGGTCGTTATGTTAAGTGAAATAATCCAGGTACAAAAACACAAATATAACATGTTCTCATTCATATGTGGGACTAAAAAACGTTGATTTTATGAGGTGGAGAGTAGATAGTTACCATAGGTTGGAGTGGGGGAATGAAGAGAGTTTGGTTAATGCGCACAAACAGCTAGAAGACAGAGTAAGTTCTAGTGTTTGCTAGCACAGTGTGACCACTACAGTCAGCAAAAATATATTGTAAACTTCCAAATAGCTAGAAGATTTTAAATATTCCGAATACACAGAAATGGTACATGTTTGAGGTGATGGATATTCCAAATTTCCTGATTTAATTACTACACATGGATCGTGTATCAAAATATTACATGTACTCCATAAGTATGTACAATATGTACAATTATTATGTATCAACAAAAACTTTTTTTAAGAAAGCATAACTTAGAGCTCTTTGACATAGAGTAGAGTAGTGCGTTGAAGTGCATCAGAAGACTATTTGCATTAACCCTCTGTGTCTGTTTTATCTTCTGTAAAAAATGAAATTAGTAAAATCTGGCTTGTCATAAAAATATTTGAAGGGTTTCAATTTGGTCTGAATAAGCAACGTTGTTGATCATAATATGGAACACACAGAGGAGGGGGAAAAGATGTTTTTGTGTTTTCTGTGTATGCAGGTAGCTTTAGAGCTTGAGGTCTGGAAGAAATAAATGTTAAGGAGTCACAAGTTTAATTCATTGGTTGTTGAAAAGTATCCATTACTGATTCCTGTCCCATGGCTAGTTTTTTCTTTTCAAAACTAAAAAGTATATCTAAATGGTACTTAGGACCAGTTTGTGCTACCACACAAACTATGGCTTCATTTGGTAGAAACTTAAAAGCAAGGAGGGGTTTCAGGAAACTTTGCAATGAGAAAGAAAAGACTTCTAGTAACTGCACATGGAGGCTTTGGCAGAAAAAAAAGTGGAAATGAGCTAACCTAGACTGGGTTTTGTTTTGTAATTAGTTTGGGGAACTTAATTGACTTTTTCGAGTTGGTCCTGAGTTGAAAGCAGTGGCAGAAATTAGGAAAGCTGGCAGTCATTGACTGAGTCCTGACTGTCCTGAAGGCGTATTGGTCTGGCTCCCCTTGCTGGTTGCTATAGAGTTTATATGTGACAGTTCTATTATCATATGTGATCTGGCCATTGTCTGCATATTCATCCACTCAATACCCCCTTTTTGGTAACTCTCTAACTTGACAGAGGTTGACGACTTCAGGGAAGGCTGCATCCCTAGATTTTTCACCATAGATGGATTGTTCAGTCATCTCCATAGTCAACTGTATTGCAAGACTTTCTTGACCTTTTTGTTGTTATATCATCCTTATGATCATCTAATGAGAGTAGTTGCGCAGAAGCATTTAAAACTGAATAGTAGTCTCTAGTAATTCTGAGCAAAGTAGAGAAATTTTCCTATTAAGATATTACAATCACGAAGCTCTCCTTATTCTGGTATAAGCAAGAAAGTAGCAAGATTCAGGATTCTCCGGTGATTAATAGTAATGGGAGAGAGAGAATAACATAATCTCAAGGGATTAATAAACTAACTGAAAAAGTTGGTGTTTCAATCAGTAGTAATGTCAATACTGCATGTGGGGCCATAAGGTCAAACAGAGAACTTAGACGTAGCTTAGCTGAAACATTGCTATTCAGTGTCAGCTCTTACCCAAGACAAAAGGTATAAGCCTTTCCCACAGGTCGAGGGTGAGGATATAATAAGTAATAGGTTTTTGATGTTCCCCATAAAGTTTAGTTAAAATTCCACGGTTTGTCCAGGTCACTCACGCGTAGTTAGTGATACCAAGGAAGGAGGTTGTTGAAGAGTCTTTTTAGGTTTCAGAAGACTTGTTCACTCTTGGGCCCCCACAGAACTTGGTTTCTTATTGAGGACTTTGTCAACTTATAAATAGTTATTATAATCTCAGAATAATTTGCTCCCATTGTCTGCTATATTCAGTTAAACCTAGAAATACTCCAAATTTTCATTTTGTAATGAATCTAGGATAAGCCTACATAGTCTTTAGCTTGTCACAAGAGACTGGCTTTCCCTCCTTTGGTAGGTTATTTCGTAATGCACAGTATTTCAGCAAAATTGTAATGTGTATTTTGAAACTTTATGTCACTTTCTGCCATTGCTAAGAGCAAGCATAGATGTTTTTAAAGGTTTTCTTATTCTCTAAATAAAGTAGGAAATCTTCTACATATTGTATCAAAACTGAATTACAGCAGAAATCTATCTTTTAAATCTTGAATGAGGGTGTGAGAAAAATAGGAGGGAACTTCAGTGACCCCCTGGAGAATAACTGTTCAGGTATACTGTTGTCTTCCCCAGGTATACACATAAAGGTATTAACTTCTGATCTAGAGGCACACAGAAAGAGGCAGGGTAAAGAAATGAAACATTATAATGAAACAAGTAGCTTTATGTGAAATTGATGACAGGGTGGTAGTTGGATTAGGTCCTGCTTAGAAGAATAACAATTTGGTGGATGGACCTAAAAATTTGAATAAATAAATGTCTTCATCTATTAGATTTCTTTATTAGAGGAATTAATTCTGCAGTTTTTGGTGTGCAGGGCCACCTGTCTACCTTGGGTCACGTCTTCTTTTTGTTTTAAAGTCATTTCAAAATGTTCTGCCATGTGCTGCAGTTCAGGTAAATGGACTGTTTTCCACTCTACTTAGTGTTTTAGAATTAGATAACCAATTTCCCATTGAACTTCAAGGACAAAATTATATGAAAAGGCTGCTGTTATATCAGTATCTTCTTTAATTGTTGAATGTTGTTGGAAGGTATTTTCTAGTCTATCCTAAAAAAGAAATAGTTTCATATTTTTTCCTGTTTTCATGATTCATTTATAGTCCAATGAATTAGTAATGGAGGGTTTCAAGTATGGCTTTTGAAAGACTGACCGGGTGTGGTGGCAGGCGCCTGTAATCCCAGCTACTCCGGAGGCTGAGGCAAGAGAATCACAAGCCCTTGAACCCAGGGAGCACAGGTTGCAGTGAACTGAGATTGCACCACTGCACTCCAGCCTGGGCAATAGAGTGAAACTCCATCTCAAAATAAATAAACAAATAAAAAGAAAGACTTTGACCAGTTTGGGGGACTTTTTTTTTCCAAGGAGAAAAAAGTTCCTATAGGTCCCTTCAGGGACCTGGGTCAGTTCAACTGGCTTTCGTTATCCAGAATCTCGCATCTGAGGTTCTGATCAACATGTGCACAAGTGAGGTAGGTTGTATAACCCTAGATTATATGCATCGAAATAATTCTAGGTTCTTCTATAAATAACTGTTGGTCTTATCTCGGTTTATGGAAATTCTTATTGCCCTTAATATTCCTTGGGTCTAAGGTTTAAATTCTACAGTTGGCCGCATACCTGGCTCATGCAAGAAAAAATAGTTTTTCAGAGCGACTGTCATTTTGGGTCAGAAAAGAGTCATTGGCAAAAAAAAAATAATAGAAAGAGAGATGCAGAGAAGACAAAGAAGAGGGCAGAGGTGATGAAAGGAGAGAGATTGAAAAGATAAGGGGGTGGCAGGATAATTGGATATAGGGAAGGAAACTTGAAGAAAATGAGAGAAGGATTCAGTAAAAAAAAAAAAAAAGTCTATTGTTTAAGTTTATGAAATGTTCATTATCTCCAATAAAGAATCATTTAGTGAAGCAATTTTTTATTTAGAATTTTGTTTGACAGCTGGAATGTGTTTCCCAGAAGCTTGTGGGTTAGAAGTTTAATCCCCAATGCAACAGTGTTGGGATGTGGGACCTAATAAGAGGTTATTGGCTCATGAGGGTACAGTAGTTCTGTATGAATGATTAAGGTTGTTATCATACGAATAGATTCATTATTACAAGAGTGAGTTCTTACACATTGAGCTTAGCCCCTGGTGCCTCTCTCTGTTTCACATGCTCCCTTCTGCTTTTTCCACTTCAGCCATGGGATGACATTCGTCAGATGCTGACAACATGTTCTTGGACTTCCAGCCTCATGAAATATAAAAATTTCTGTCCTTTATAAATGACCCTGTCTGTGGTACTTTGTTATGCAGCAGAACTAAGGCAGGGGCTTATGCCTGTCAGTCAGAAAAAGTGCTGCTCATTGGGGCTGATCTAATTCCCTTTCTTTGCTAAGGTAAGACTCAAATGAATAATTGTTTTTATGCCAATGTTCCCCAGAGTGATCACTGAGGATCAAAACCATCTTTGGTGGAGTTATGCCATATAAAGAAATACATATAAGGACTAGGTTTATAGGAATATATATTTAAAAATCAGAGTATCTTTTTTCCTGGAGGAGGAGAGGATTTAGACTTCGTGTCCTGATGAGACCTGGAAACAGTTAATAGGAATGTGACATTTTGGTTTTTGTGTTTTCTTCACTCAATCTGATGATCAGCTGCCTCCAAAAGTACAGCCTACAATCTATACATCTTTCCTCTCCTGGCAGGCAGACAACCAGAGATCGCTCTGGATCAAAGCCAACTTTTTCCAACAACAACAACAAAAAATCGAGATTATAGGAAAATTTCATCTTGTTTTACTAATGATCCACAGCAAAATCTGTCCAAATGAAAACCCCAAACTCACCAGTCTGTGAAGCCAGTCTAAGCAATAGGTTATAGTCTCTATGCTTGTTATCTACTGTGGGATTTTCCTTCTTATGTCAAACAATGCTTTTAGATGATACAACACAAAAGGAAGCATGAGAATAAAACTGGATGACAAAGAATGATCTGATTCCAGCAAGGATGTCAAAACAAAAATGAAAACTGATGACAAAACCGAGGTACTGAAACTGAGACTAAGAAGTAAGGAACTCAATGCAAAGGAAGAGGAGTTTAGACCCAATGCAGACTTGTTAAATTGACATGAGCTTAACAAGCCATGAGTAGGAAGACACAAGAGGATTGTGTGGGTACCAAACGTGGTCAAAGGCTGGGTTCTATAGTGACAGCAGTGCGATTATATGTTGGTGGAATTTCCAAGAAAACTTTGGAAATGAACAAAGGCACAAAGGCACAAAGGAACAAATTAGGACAGAAACTATTCAGAGCTTGTTATAGCAGAGTCAGACACCATTACTTGCTTTTGGAAGAGACTTAAATGCAGGCAGGGGAGTTGGGAAGACTCAGGTATTCACTGATTGGAGGGTGAAGTGTAGGCCTAGGGAAGATGAAATCTGGCTACCAAGAAGTAGGAATAAATTATCAATTGGTTCAGAAAGTATCTTAGTCTGTTCAGACTGCTGTAAAAAATACTGCAGACTATTTTATAAATAATAGAAATGTATTGCTCACAATTCTGGAGGCTGAAAAATCCAAGACAAAGGCACTAGCAGACCTGATATATGGTGAGGGCTCCCTGTTTCAAAAATGGCTACTTCTGTGTTCTCACTTGGTAGAGGGGTGGATGGGACTAGGGCCCTCCCTTTAACCACTTTTATAAGGGCACTAATTCCATTCATGAAGTAGGAGTCCTCATGATTTAATCACTTTTCAAGAGGCTCCATGCCTTACTACTATTATATTGAATACTAGGTTCAACGTATGGATTTTGGAGGGACACAAACATTCTGGCCATAGCAGGGAGCATATTTGACTTTATCCAGTTGACCTTGAATTAAAAGCAAGGGTTGAAATTAGGGAAGATGCCAGTAATTGATCAAGCCTTGAACCCTTTTGGGCTGATCTCTCTAGAGATTGCAGTTTAAATTCCTGGACTGGTTGCTGCAGAAGTTGTGAATCAGAGTACCATTGTCATGTATGATCTGGCCATTGTCCATCTGTATATTCTGTCTCTCATTCAGTTATAACATCTGCAAAGCATCTCTTATGACTTAAAATCTTTAACACGTGTTTTTTTTTTTTTTTTTTTTAAATACATACATATTTCTGTGGGAGTCATGCTTTTGCCTTTTTTGGTAATTCCCTTATAGAAGATCACTTTCCCAAAGGTGTCTTCCATGACTCCCCAGTATAAATCATACTCTGCCTATATACCCTGTGTTTCTTCTCCAAGGCTTAAAAATCTGTCATAATTTCTTTTGCCTAGAGTGTAAAGTTGAAATACATTTTCATGTTATACAAAATCTTCTGTGATTAAACAATGTTCTCTCTCTCTGTAATGTCTCTCTCTCTATAATTTTATATATATATAATTTCCCCCTGTTTGCACGCTCTAGGCTTAAGCCAAAGTAAATTATGTGCCAACAATCTTGGAGTGTTTGCTATCTCCAAAATTGGGTTCAAATATTCCTTTTATCTAGAAAGTACTCCTCCCTCTACACAGGCAACAAATTCCTCTTTACAGTTTTAACAATCAAATGTTCTGACCTCTACTCCCAGCTAGAATTAACTACAGTCCAATTTGTGTATTTGCTTAACATGTGAATACATCTAACAAAACAACCAATTGTTCAGAGCAGGTTTTCTTTTCCATACTTGTTATTGGGATCTACACAAAGAGTCAGACTCTGAGTCTCAGTAACTCCCAGTGTCAGGCATATGGTAGAAATTTAGTAATTGATTGCTAAAGGAATAAATGCAGGGAGAAATGCTTAGCAGTATTTTGTGTCGTGGTGTAAATTGAATTAATTAACTGGACAGCAAACACTGCCTAAAAATAGCTGCACTTTGAAAATTTTTAAAAATATTATTAGAAGAAAGAAGTTGGAGAACCAGAAGAAATGAATAATAAAGACAAGAAGGTAGAAGTTTTAGAAAGGAAGTGAAATATTAAGAAAACAAAAAATGAAAGTAAAAAAGAAAACAAACAAACAAACAAAAAAATAAACAAAAAAACCTTGTTATGTTGTACCACATTCCTAATATTCTAATCTTTTTATAGACTGAAAAAGGCACCCGGCTGTCTTCCTATAATGCCGACATGGGGACATTTCCTCTTCTGTAATTGTATATCCAGCACAATTATCTTTCACCTGTGAGCCAAAAGGAATTTCAGCAGCCGTCTTTTTGTGTTCTGTCTGTGAGAATCCTATCATCACTCAGTTCCATTGTGCTTCTGAAGTACCCTGCCAAACGCTTCATCTCAAATATTACATTCATTACACCTAAATTTCACCTTTTTCTATAATTGGATGAGCTATTTATTTGCTTCTAATTTGCTGAAGAGCACTTCTCCATTATGTTAGTTGCTGTTTTCTACTAGAAAGACAGTTCAGCAGTAAACAAAGTAGCCATTTTATTATGCCTTTGCATATAGCCTTTAATTCTGTGAATGGGTTTCAATCTTATCAAATAAAAGTGCTGTGCAAATCAATATATATCATTGATAATAGGATTGAGTAGACAGGCTAGGCAAGGTTTGGAGCTAAAGTAAACATCTAATGTTTAGCATTTAACCAAATACGAATGTTTAAACTGAAACTGACCAGGAAGAAAAACTGTGGCCATAAGTTATTTTACAAAATGAGTAAAGTATTCCATGAATTAATATATATGATTCTAGTTCTCTTTGTCTATCAGTCCTCCTTATTTAAAAATTTTTATGATAAAAATAATGAAATATTTTTATCTGTGAAATAAGAAAAATATTATTCTCCATTTAATTTTGCCAACTACTATTTTCCACTTCACGTAACCAACCTGAATTGTTGACATTAAGAAAACGAATATGGCCAGGCATGGTAGCTCATGCCTGTAATCATCCCAGCACTTTGAGAGTCTGAGGCAAGCAGATCGCTTTGAGCTCAGGAGTTCATGACCAGCCTAGATAACAGGGTGAAACACTGTCTCCACCAAAAAAATCACAACTGTAGTCTCAGCTACTCAGGAGGCTGAGGCAGGAGAATCACTTGAACCCAGAAAGTGGAGGTTGCGGTGAGTCAAGATTGTGCCACTCCACTCCAGCCTGGGTAAAACAGCAGCACTCTGTCTCAAAAATAAATAAATAACAAAAAGAAAAAAAGAGTTTTTTGTGTTTCTTTTTTGTTTTCTTGTTTTTTGTTTTTTGTTTTTTTTTTTTCTTTTTGGAGACAGAGTCTTCCTCTGTTACCAGGCTGGAGTGCAGTGGCATGACCTTGACTTACTGTAACTGCCTCCCAGGTTCAAGCCATTCTCCTGGCTCAGCCTCCCAAATAGCTGGGATTACAGGCACCCTCTCCACCACGCCCAGCTAATTTTTGTATTTTTAGTAGAGACCGGGTTTCACCATGTTGGCCAGGATGGTCTCGATCTCCTGACCTTGTGATCCACCCGCCTCAGCCTCCCAACGTGCTGGGATTACAGGCGTGAGCCACTGCGCCCAGCCGAAAAGAGAATTTTTTTATTACAAAAAGAAAAAAGAAAATGAATGTGTCGGAGTCCCAGAAAAAAAATAGGTTTAAAATTAAATATAATATATAAATATGTAGACCAAGCCACCAGTTAGAGGCAAAACAGAATAATAATATATTAAGAAATGACTTAGCAAGCCTTTTCATTACCTGAGTGAGTATACTTGCCTTGTTTATAAGTAACAGAAATCAACTTAAAACCCTAAAAAGAAAGAATTGCAATAATGTAGACATAACTTTCGAAATTCACGGTCCAAACTTAAGTGAAAAGCCAATAGGGTCCTTGGTAAGATACTCTGTGTCTCTTCTCTGCCACTATCTACTCACCTCTGGGTTTATATTATATCTATACAGATAGACTTTCTCTATTCATAGGATGCACAGCAAAACATGGCTGGTAAGCTCTCATGGTACATGTCTTGGGCTCAGAAACATGAGATACATGGTTATTTCTCAGTCCCTCTTCTAACAGAAGTAATTTTAATTGGAGAAGCATGAGCGAGGTCTTGCCAATTGTAACTGTGGATTTTGGTCATCCTGAAAAAATAAGGCTGCTATGACCTGCGCCTGTTAAATTGAAGGCGTGGTTAGAGAGTCTAGTTAAGAAGGATAATAGAGACATATCAGACACTCCCTATAGTAGATTATATAGAAATAAAAATTTAAATAATAATTGGGATGGATATCAAATGAGAAAAAGGAAAAATGGCATTACAAGGAGAAAGAAAAGTTAAATTATAAAGGCATGAACAATTATGATGTGTGCAAGGGACTTCAACAAGCCCACGTATGTGTTAGTAGAGAGGAGGAAAGTAGGACATGAGTGTTCAGCAAGAAAAAGACATTTGGGGTTAAGAGTCCTTTAAAAACCCTCTAATTCACACTCCGAAGAAACTACCTACTTCACCTATAGATAAGCCTCACTCTAATGGTATGTTCTCTGCTCAAAGTCTTTTGTTAGCCCCATTTAACAGCTACATCCAAATTGAGCCTCAGCTGTACAGTTTCTGGGGATGAAAGGCTCCTATGAGAAATTGATGCCTCTTTTAAGCCCAACTGGGCCCTCTCAGTCTTAAAGCTTCCAGATGGCAGTAGAGCACTCTACCGTCTGAGTTTGTGAACTTTCGCTCTTCCCATATGGGCGTTGTGTAGATCTGACATGAGCGCAGGTAGAAAGGGCTTTATGAAAGCATCGGCACTCTCTTTTACCTCCCACGTCTGCTGTTTCTGAGGCTTTATTTAAACATTTGCTTTCAAAAGATTGTACAATAAGAAATGCAAGTCCTAGGCACTGATTCAGTCAAAGTGCCAATGTGAGGCTGGTGTGTTAAAGGACCCACCTCCCTTTCTTAACTGCATTTGCTCATGGCTTTTTACTTTAATACGATAGAAAAAGCATATATGAGCCCTCCATGCTCCAGGTTTACCATGACGCATTTCTCCAGTAGCAAATCCTTTCAAAAGTGTTACAATAAAAAACCTATTTTCAATGTGAAATAATGGCACACACATCTTTTACTGAATTTTTCTCTTTCATACTACCAATGACTTCATATAGAGGCAGCTGTGCCCTATTCAAGTGAAAGATTTCTGGTAAAGTCTGTATGTTATAACTGCAATTACAAATCCATTCCACTCTCAATATTTTGGTCTTAGAATTTGGTTGCTTAACACGCAAATTTGCTTGCATTTGCTGTCCATGAAATGGCATTTCACTGCAACACAGCTTGGAAACTATATCTGTAACTAGCACTGTGTCTTGCCATCTGCTAGCCAATCAAGTAGTTACTTACCATTTCATGTATGACACCTACTCAGAAAGAGATGTTTAAGGGAAAGCTCTTGAAAGTATAGTATTTTCTCATCTAATTTGTCCAAATGTATAATATATTCAGAGATATCTTTTCTTCTATTGGTAAAAGGGAGATCTTACAAATAAATTGAAAACCCATAACCCCAATATCCACTTGAAAGTGATGAGTATGATTTGCATTTTGCACTTTAGGAATCAGGGAATTTGCAATGTTACGTTCAAGTCTATACAGGGAACTGAAAAATGATTTATTAAATGCCAGCATTTAGGTGCAAAGAGATAAGGGAACACTCAGTAGAGGAGATCTGTGCTGAGAATGAGGACAGATAAAGAGTTCATCTTAGATACCAGGAACAAAACTCTGGATGTTGAATCAATCACTTTATCAATAAGTAAGTAAATAGGCTGGGCACAGTGGCTTATGCCTGTAATCCCAGCACTTTGGGAGGCTGAGACAGGCAGATCACCTGATGTCAGGAGTTCAAGACCAACCTGGTCAATATGGCAAAACTCTGTCTCTACTAAAAAAATACAAAAGTTAGCTGGGCATGGTGGTGGGCACCTGTAGTCCCAGCTACTCAGGAGGCTGAGGCAGGGAGAATTGTTTGAACCTGGGAGGCAGAAGTGGCAGTGGGCCGAGATTGCACCAGATCCAGCCTGGGCAACAGAGCAAGACACCATCTCAAAAAAAAAAAAAAAAAGGTAAGCAAATAAATATATACACAACCATAGCATTTTTGCCACCATATTAACTAGTTTTTATGGTCTAGTATTTGAATGGCTCATAGATACCAGAAGCAAATTCAAGATCAGATTCTGTACTACTTGATAGGTTTGTTGGTCTACTTAGACCAAATTATTCAAAATTCTTTGGGTCCTCTAAACAAATTATGCAGATTCAACAATTCTTTGGATTTTGCTTCATCTAACCTTGTTTATTCCCTATTTGGAAGTACTACAAAACAAATCCCAGAAATCACGTCATTTTATTCTTCCTCAGTGTGCCTTTCTAAATAATATACTTTTTTCCATTATAACCATTATCACACCTGACTAAATTAATGATAAATCTGTGGCCAGTTCATATGCAAATTTTCTCTTTCTCTTAGGAACAACTTTTTAACGTTATTTATTCAAGACAAGACACACCTGAAGGCCACATATCCCACTTTGTTATTACATAGCTTACATTTTTAAAACTACAGGTGTTTCTTCTTCCTTTTCATTTTGTGTGGTATTAATTCTTTACAGAAGCAGAATGAGTTACTGTCTGGAATTGTGTACATTCTGTACTTGTCCATTTGTTTCTTTGAAATGTTATTAACTTGATTTTTTACCCCCTACATTTCCCATAAATTTAACCAAGCTATAAAAAGGTAAAAGTATTTTGACAAAAATGCCTATAAGGGCATACCAATGGCTTTACATTGCATACTACTAAGAGAAAGACAATGAGTGATTGTACAAGTTTTAGGTATACAAAGATTTCAGTGGGTGTAGGCGATGACAGCCAGTCCCTTCCACTGTAAAGTCTCTTATGATTCTTTAGCCTTATAATATCATCTATTGATGATTATAATATGAAAAAGTTAGAGGCTATCCAATAATGGTTTATACAATTCCATCCATATTCGTTAGCTAGAATCCTGATGTAAAGAAGCAGCTTCCTTTAACCTTTATGGCTGAGTAAACCTAAAATATAATTTGTATAAGATATTCAGGATGAATAATTAATAATTTCTTCTAAATATCCAAATACCAGAATATTCTTCAAAAATCCAAATACCAGAATAAGCTATTATCACACCAGTTAGTTCCAACAGAATTAAAAGAGTTTATTTTGAGACTTTGTTGTTGTTGTTGCTGGCTTTCTCTTGATTTGGATAGCATTTTGAACAATTAATTTTTTTCAGTATTCTGAAATATATTCTCCATTATTTTTGATATTCTCATTTTTGGCCATTGAAAGTTACTTCTTTTTGACATGGTGCGTTGGGTTTCTTTTGTTTGCTTTTGTATTTTTAATAGCTAGCTTGCTTTCCGTCACACGTAGAAAGCTGCTCTTGTATTATTATACATATTTCCTGTCTCAGACCTGAAGGCAGCCATTCATTCAAGGAATTCTACTTCTTCTTAGTGGGGAATTGTAGTTAGAGGACATAATCTGAATATTAGGTGTACATTACTGTTAAATACATCCAATAGAAAATGGACCATAAATATTATCATGGTTTAATAATTATAATCATCTCTTCAACAACGAATATGAGCAAGTTCTTCCCTAACAGCCTCAAATTTTAAGTCCTTTATGATCTTAAGTTAAAACAGAAAATTTTATCCTAACAAAATATTTGTTTGCTCTAAAGAGTTTTTATTCATCACTATATCTCATAAAATAAAAATCCAAATGTCTTTATCATGTTGTATTTGCTTTATCTTAAGTTAGTGTTACAGTGATTGCCAGTGCAAAATTATAACCAACATACAACTGTTCAAAACAACAGAATGATAAACTTTAACAAATAATTATGCAAAAAAGTTATTGTAAATGCACATCTTTGAGATGTAGATGATAGCAGAGCAGTTTTGGTGACTTGATTAAAAACACTATGACACTATTTTATTCAGTGTACTCTCAGGAGGCAATGCACTGTAATAAGTTTCAAGATGGTTTAGATTAATGATTCTTTTGTAAAGTGGGAGAAGAGAGCTTGGTAAAGGGCAGAAAGGGAAAGTATTAAACCTTCCCTCAAAGACTCCTGGCTTCTCAGATAGATCAGTATTGAAGTTGGGTAAAAATGATAATATCATTTCCTTAAAATTTTCCATCTCTCCACAGATCTTGAAAAAAGTTGAGTCTCCCATAGAGGTATGAAAAGTCCAGGTTGAATACTATTGGTCAAAGTCATAAACATAGGGATAGAATAATAATTAGTGGCCATAAAAAGTGAGAGATTTGTAAGGTAACATTGTTAGTTGTGGATAAGAAAACATATAATGAATGACAATATTCTCTATTTAATTTCTTTTCCTTTCTTTTTTTTTTTTTTTTTTTTTTTTTGAGATGGAGTCTCGCTCTATTGCCAGGCTAGAGTGCAGTGGAATCATCTTGACTCACTGCAACTTCCACCTTCTGGGTTCAAGCAATTCTCCTGCCTCAGTCTCCTAAGTAGCTGAGACTACAGACACCCACCACCATGTCTGACTAATTTTCGTGTTTTAGTAGAGACAGGGTTTCACCATGGTGGCCAGGATGGTCTCCATCTCTTGACCTTGTGATCCTCCCACCTCAGCCTCCCAAAGTGCTGGGATTACAGGCATGAGCCACCGGACCCGGCCACTCTTTATTTCATTTTTACACTTAATCTTGATATTCATCTTTTCACAGATGTCCATTAATGCTCTGTTTTTCTCCATTTGTCACATATTTAAAAGATAGGGATCCTGTAACATAGAGAAGTATAAAGGAGTATCTACATTTTTAAATACTTCCCTTATTTCTTTTTTTAAGAAAGAATTAGGGAAGAACGGAAGGGAGAGCTGTCATTTAGGGTTGCAGAGAGGATGCAAAAACATATTTGTTCTTTACTTTTAGATTATGTGTTTGGATGAATGTTGGTTCATTTAGTGACTATTGAATATCTGAGCTAAACTGGTTTTATTTCCGTAATTCCTTAGTGATCCACAAACACACTGAAGCATTAGTCTTAATTTATTCTGGACAAAGTCAGTATGAGATTTTTGATGAAGCAGCCTAAAATAAATGGCATTGATTATTCCTCCTTTCTTCACTACTTCTCTCTCTCTCTCTCCTAGAGCTTATTCTTTTGAAAAGATCATTCTCCATTGATCTCATTTAACAAAGTCTGGCATTCTAATAAGTGATCTCATTGTTCAATTCCCATCACTCATAGGTTGGAATTGAACAATGAGATCACTTGGACACAGGAAGGGGAACATCACACACTGGGTCCTATTGTTGGGGGGGGGGGCAGGGATAGCATTAGGAAATATACTTAATGTAAATGACAAGTTAATGAGTGCAGCACACCAACATGGCACATGTATACATAAGTAACAAACCTGCACGTTGTGCATATGTACCCTAGAACTTAAAGTATAATTAAAAAAAAAAAAAAAAGAAAGAAAAAACACACTACATCTTTGGAGGGAAACACTCCCAAGCAAAATGCAATCATAACAAAAGTTGGGATTTCCCTTAAATGAACTACTGCTTTGATACTTACAGTAGCAAACTGGCTGACAATACATTGTAAAACATCAGGTTTGAACTGATTATAAATACAACAGGACTCCTAAGATAGGAGAGAGTAGCTTGAGTTGGGCATTGCAAGAGGGTTTAAGGGAGGAAAAGGCCTGAGCAATCCTTGAAAAACAAATGAGTTTTGGATCAACAGAGAAATGTACAAATCTTGCCTTACCATTGCATTGTCAGGATCAGATCACAGGTTAACAAATGGCCTATAAAGATCCTTCAGCACACTGTACAATGTGCCAGTGAATATTTTGTATTTCTTGTTCTTAGATACAGTCTCTGAGAGAAAATTAGTTTATATATTGTGTCATATCTTTTTCATCACTTGCCTTGAGCTCCTTCAAAGAGATGTACTATGGAAATAGAAATTATTCCTGCTCTGCTTCCCTCATCAATTTATCTATTTCTTTTTCTGCTCAACTTGTCATTGAATATATCAAACTAAAGTTTAGCTACTTCATGGTCTGTGGCTAGATTTTTAAGAATAATACATTATGTGAGGCTGTTGAAATAAATAATGGCATTATTTTTTCTTCCCTTTCCTTGAGTTCTGATGAATTCATATATAACCATAAAAATAAATTTCAGTAAAAAATGGACCTTCTGAGAACACAGAATGTGGCTGGCTGACTGATACACCCTTGAGTGATCTATTTTAATATATTGAAAAGGTCATTATCTGAAAAGTTCTTATCTTGGCTTTTCAAGGTCAAAGGGGAATTCATGACTTTTTTAGAGTAAACATATGTCAAGCATCTGAAAACTCCTAAATGTAAATCATGTACATGAGTCATAAATGGAAGTCTCTGTATTTTCTATGTTCTATTATATAAAACTAGTTCATAAAAATCAATGGACTTTCATATCATTTCTATAATTTAATACAAATAACAATTTTGCCAATTTTAAAGAACACAGAATAACCAAAGATAACCCATATATTAATTAGGAACTAGTAGTCATTTTTCATTATTTTTTATCTTCAGTTTTATGGAATCTTAAACTCATAGAAAGAAAAGATAAGCTGAATGCATCAGAGTAACTAAACAGAATACACAGAGTGATTTCTCTAATCAAGTTTGAGTCTATTTCTTGAGAGTTTAGTTACTCTTTTTATTATTTTTGTTTTTGAACAAGTGATGGCATTTCCACTGATGTGTATTAAGTACAAAAAATTCTTGAGCACATGTAAGCCAATTACATAATGCAGGAGGAATTTAACTGAATGATCCTAGGCAAGATAAATAAACAATATTAACTTCGATATATATGACCAAGACAACCTTAAAGGCTAGAGATAAAAGGGGATAAAGTAATATGGATACTGAGACCTAAAGCTGAATTCTTTATTACTTCGGCAGTCAGAATGCTGAGTAAGTAAAGGAATTGAAAGACAGAATTTCAGGAGCTCACCATCCTAACTTTTGATAGAAACAAATCTAAACCATTGTAGCCACCAGATAAACACACTATCTTAAAAAGACTAACTCATAAGGTGAATGCACAAACTCTGAGAGTTACCCTTGCCAGTGTTGCAGTCTCATCACAAAAGATAACCTGAAATAAAATTCACAGTTTTTGAGTTTATCCTGCCATCTCCCATATCCTTCATGAACATTGAGAATAGTTAATAAGCAGCTAGAAATAACTAAAAAATACTATACTAATCAACACTCCATATCCCTTCCTTTCCTCAGTGATCCAACAGTCTCCAACTGGATAAATAAATCAATGTGGATGTGTCTTTAGGTAGTTTCTGGAGTTGACATTCTTTAGTCATTGTTGTCATCTTTCTGGTTTAGTGTATCTGTGAATTGTAGTGCAGAGAGCACAGATTTGAAGGAAATACAGACTACATTTAAATATCCAAGTGATCAATTTTTTAATTGTCTTATCTGGGGAAAAGTAATAACTTTTATTCACCTCAGTTAATTGACACACAAAACTAGAACAATGCAAAGGTCTGAGAATATTGTTCAAAATTTTATGTTACTGCTGTGCCGCTTTAGCAGTGCTTCTTTCACACTCACTTATACCATAGTTCATTTAGGAAGTCATTTTATATTCTTAGATTTTTTCTTAAAATACTTTATCTTCATGCAACCATTTTGGCTGCCTCATGCATTTTATATTTTTTCAATTATTCTCAAAACACTTTTTGGTCTCCTATGATGTGCCAAACAGTCTGAAATTCTGAAAATATAATACAAACAGAATAAGATACCATCCCTGCTGTCATTCAGTTTACAGTATATTAAGGGAAAGTTCAAGAAAAGAAGGAGTATAAGTGCTATAATAGATATATAATTAGAGTTCTTAAGAAAGACTAAAGAAAGAGGCTAATTATACTAGAGGTGTCTGTTTACATTTTAAAAAATAATATTCAAACCAGGCCTTAGCAAATGAGTAGCGTTCCTCAAAGAGGAAAACAGAAAACAGAAGAGAAGGAAATTACTTGCACAACAGACAGCCTATGCAAAGGCACAGAAATGTGAATTATCAAGCATATGAATCTTAGCAACCATACTCTTCAGTCAATTGTAAATCTACTGCTAGTTACCAGTATCCTTGTCTCCTCAATACACTTTCTATGTATAATTTATAAAGTAATCATTTTACACAGGTATCAATGTTGATTTTACATCTACAGAGGATAATTATTTGGAAAGAAGAATACCTCA
Source organism: Chlorocebus sabaeus (assembly GCF_047675955.1). Lineage (NCBI taxonomy): Eukaryota > Metazoa > Chordata > Mammalia > Primates > Cercopithecidae > Chlorocebus > Chlorocebus sabaeus. The sequence continues at coordinate 22,854,953 of NC_132925.1, read as the reverse complement.
GCTAATTTAATTGCATCTCTATGCTGTTTCTTTTTTTTTTTTTTTTTTTTTTGAGACAGAGTCTCGCTCTGTCGCCCGGGCTGGAGTGCAGTGGCCGGATCTCAGCTCACTGCAAGCTCCACCTCCCAGGTTTAGGCCATTCTCCTGCCTCAGCCTCCCGAGTAGCTGGGACTACAGGCACCCGCCACCTCGCCCAGCTATTTTTTTTTTTTTTTGTATTTTTTAGTAGAGATGCAGTTTCACCGTGTTAGCCAGGATGGTCTTGATCTCCTGACCTCATGATCCACCCATCTCGGCCTCCCAAAGTGCTGGGATTACAGGCTTGAGCCACCGTGCCCAGCCTATGCTGTTTTTAAATTTTAATGTCATAACACATTTTTGCATAGATAATGTATTAGTCTGTTCTCATGCTGCTAATAAAGACACACCTGAGCCTGGGTTATTTATAAAGGAAAGTGGTTTAATGGACTCACAGTTCAGCATGGCTGGGAGGCCTCACAATCATGGTGGAAGGCAAAGGAGAAGCAAAAGCACATCTTACATGATGGCAGGCAAGAGAGCTTGTGCAGGGGAACTCCCATTTATAAAACCATCAGATCTGGTAAGGCTTACTTACCACCATGGAAGATTATGGGGGAAATTGCCCCCATAATTCAATTATATTCACCTGGTCCTGCCCTTGACATGTGGGCATTATTACAATTAAAGGTGAGATTAGGGTGGGGACACAGCCAAACCAAATCAGATAGTACAGTCACATGATTCTAAAATTGAAAAGTAAACAAAACTGTACATTGGAAACTTTTTGGTTGCAATCACCCATTTGTCCACCAACACAGGTAACCATTGTTATTAATTTCTCTTATGCATCCATAGTTATTTTATAGATATACTAGTATATCTATAATATATAGTAAGTACTACAGTAAGTACTATTATATGTTCTTTTACACTCTACAATAAATTTTGAGATCTTTCTATGACAGCACAAAAGTTTCTTTTTCTTATTACTGTACTATATTTAAGTAGTCTAATGACAGATTACGTAGGTTGTTATCAATCTGTAGTATTTAAACAATGCTAAAATGAATATATATTTACATATTTTTTTCACTTGTGTGAAATGTATCTGTAGACTACATCTAAAGAAATAAAGTTATGGAATCAAAGAACCAACTTTGTTTATAGTTGTGTTCAATATAGCCACACTTTGTGTGTGTATGTGTGTGTGTGTGTGTATATATATATACTCAAACACCATATATGTGTGTATAGAAATATATATACTTAAACACCATAAACTGTACAGACATATAGTTTTGCTTTGCATTTTTGGGGCTATCATATATAAGAATTAGCCTAGTTCTGTTACTTTAAGGGTTATTTTTTGTTCCTGTTTTATATGAGATGCTTATTCCCAAATATTCTCTTTTTATTTTAGGTGTTGGTCTTTTACTAATGTAAGTTTTTTTTTTTTTTTTTTGAGATGGAGTTTCTCTCTTGTTACCCAGGCTGGAGTGCAACAGCACAATCTTGGCTCACCACAACCTCCACCTCCTGGGTTCAAACAATTCTTCTGCTTCAGTCTCTCGAGTAGCTGGGATTACAGGCATGCACCACCACGCCTGGCTAATTTTATATTTTTAGTAGAGATGGGGTTTCTCCATGTTGGTCAGGCTGGTCTTCTTCATATGTTAAAGTTAACCACATAGTTTTGCAAAATCCACATAGTAAAATCTACTGTAAGTTGTCAAAATATAAATTTAAAATATGGAAAATATTTTGTTAATATTCCAAAAGTCAATTTTCCTTCTATTTCTAATTTTTGGACTACTCTGCAGTCAAGAAAGATTTTCCTTAACACCAATACCCATGCTCATAATTTCCGTATGTGAAATTCTAACGTAAATACATGGAAATAGCAAGAAAAGATGGTACAAATCCTTAAACGCAAACTTGAAATCAGTGTTATTAATTTTTACTACCTAAAATAAAAAAAAAAAAATGAATGAGTGTCAGCTTTCATGTAATTGATGCTATATTTATATAGATTTCAGTTTTAAGAAATGACATTTTAATGAGAAGTATGTGTGAATCAGAAAAAATATGCATTTGTCATGAGTGCATGAAATGACAACTCTTTTGCAGAGCCTTTTTGGAGGTGGGTGCCAGGGCAATAAACATTTTAGTATGCCGATCGTTATCTGTGTACTATTTTGTGAAAGCATCCTCCTTGTCTTCAGATGATATGCAAGGAAAACATGTCAATTTAGGTAAACAGATTTTTGATATTTTTCAGACTACTTCCCTCTACCGGACACTTTGGTCATAATGGGCAAAATAGGTGATAGCAGCGTGAATAACAGAATGAAAGATGACCTCACAAAATTAATATAGTTACTTTAGATTCTACTGTGAAATATTAAGCAGTACAATGGTGTAGCATTCTTTCCACATCAAGTCTCATTGAACTCAACGGTGCAGCCATTTTGTTCATTTCCTTAAGACATCTTTACTTATTTAATTTTAAATGTAAATATTCCACATAACCAATTTTACTGCACAATAAAAATGTTTTAATATAGCACTGAAAACTGAAATATGCTTTAACAATTTATTTTTAAAGTATCCTAAATTGATAACACGAAGAAACCAAAAAGTTTTAAGAGGACATGATTTGAAACAGACATGGCGTGAACCATTTGAAAATAATAAAATATGGGGCATAGAAATGCCATTCAGTAAATCATAAGGCTTTTACATAGTACTAATGATATACCCTGAGCGTGCTGCTCAGTCATTCTTTACTAGATGCCAAGAGCAAGTGGATGCCACCCTGCCGGGTATCAAATCCTTGGCCAAAGCAGCTTCCAAACACAGAGAGAAATTAAAAGCTTTACTGATTGGATTACTAAAATACATAATGGTCAAAATGAACTGCAAAATGGAACTATTTCAGAAATCCACAGTTTTTCTGAACACAAAAAGAAGAAAAGTAAAATACATTAGACTATCAGGCCATTGAAAACAGTCAATTCTTTTAAATGCACATACATAACACAGTAATTATTTCTATGTCTGTCTTGAGTCTTTTCTATAAAGATAAGCAATAGCAATAATAATATTTCTATTATTTTCTTGCTTTATTCAAAGGCGTCAAGAGTTTTTACCTACATGCTTTCATCCGTAGCACAAAAACGAGAGGTAAAATGGAATAACAACCAAAAAGACAACTATCATTGTCCAGTATTAATAAAGAGGTTAGACAAATCCAGTAACTTGTTCACTTATCACTCGTTCAGTCATTATCCTTGTGAATCTTACATGAACATATATTTTATCACGTTTCAAAAGCAAATAACTTTTGACAATATAATTATAATTATTCCTATAGTAATTCTGTGAGGGAAAGACTATTTTTCACCCTCTTTTACGGATAAAGAAATTGAGCCATGGAGAAAATAAATTGCCCTGCTCAGACTGGCCAAATATTAAGAGGCAGTTCAAAAAGTAAAATCCAAAGCATGCATGATCCCAGAGTTCTGACTTTAAACTTGTTTTTCTCCTTATCTGGTAGATTCTAAACATCTATATTAGTGATTAAGCATGCCTTCAAAGGTAAAATAACTATATTTCTATATTTTGTTCCCTGTACTCTACAATTAATGTGGGGGTTTAAAAAATGTAAATTAGTAGACTGGGTAAATTAAAGTCTACTGATATACCAATGATAACTCCATGTGAAACCTTTCAGACATATAATTATAAACTTTGGAAGGCTTCCTAAAATGTAATGTAGGTTGAAAACAAAATAAAACTTCTGGAGGTTATTTGAATATCAAACTTTTTCAAATTCATCATATGAACAGGTGTTTTGTACAAAAGTGACATTCACTCCCAGAAGTAAAAGTACTGTATAAATAAAAATATACTTAAACTCCAGTTTCTTTTTTTTCTTTTTGCTTCTAAGTTTGTCCAAGACTATATTTACTGCCAAAAATTAAACCTGAGACATTACAATGGTAATACAAATGTCATGTAGGATTTGCTTACGTACTTTTAAATGATATTAAAAGTGAGTTGTAAACTGGACTGCATAAAAGAAAAAATGTGTACAGCTATTGATCTTCCTTAAATGAGAACGTTTTGCTGTTGCTGTGGTAGGAAGGCTTGCCACAGGAATGTAGACAGCTCATTAATGTCCAAACTTAAACATGAAGTGGCCTATTTTTAGACAATTAGAGAGTTGAAATACTACTTGTTTTCTCGTTTTATAATTCTATAGAATAATATTACAAAGGGCCATTACAAAGATTATGTAAATCTTTGCCCTTAAAATTTTGGCCAAATTTATACAAAGAAAACAAAGAATAGGGTTGGGTAGATATCTAAGAAATTTACCTCATAAGGTGAAATATGTAGAGATCACAATGCCCAAATCTATGCTTTACTCAAGTGTCATAATACTATTTAAAACAAACAAAAAAACACGTAAAATTATCTCAACTTTCCATTTTCATTGACCTATGTAGACATAACCAAAGAACTATTGGTCAATTTTATGTAGTTTACAAAAGCATGACAGTGAATATACTTCCAAAAGTTAATTTTGCCATGATGTAGGTGAAGAAAATGGTTTTTATGTGATAAATTACTCCTAGATTTGTTTCATCATTTTTTTGTATATAAGTAATCATGATCTTTCTTTATATAAAATTATCATTCCCAGAATACGTAGAGAAAATATTTTATAAAACAATTTGTTTAGTTAATTAATTAGCCGGGCACGGTGGCTCAAGCCTGTAATCCCAGCACTTTGGGAGGCCGAGACGGGTGGATCACGAGGTCAGGAGATCAAGACCATCCTGGCTAACACGGCGAAACCCCGTCTCTACTAAAAAATACAAAAAGCTAGCCGGGCGAGGTGGCGGCGCCTGTAGTCCCAGCTACTCGGGAGGCTGAGGCAGGAGAATGGCGTAAACCCGGGAGGCGGAGCTTGCAGTAAACTGAGATCCAGCCACTGCACTCCAGCCTGGGCGACAGAGCCAGACTCTGTCTCAAAAAAAAAAAAAAAAAAAAAAAAAAAATTCATTTACTTTTTGAGACAGGCTCTCACTCTGTCACTCAGGCTGGAGTGCAATGGCAGAATCACAGCTCACTCAACCTCGACCTGCTGGGCTCAAGCTATCCTCCTGCCTCAGCCTCCCAAGTTGGGATTATAGGCACATGTCACTACACCCAGATAATTTTTTAAACTTTTTAGTAGAGACAAGGTCTCACTAGGTTTCCCAGGCTGGTCTTGAACTCCTGAGCTCAAACGAACCTCCAACTTCAGCCTCTCAAAGTGCTATGATTACAAGAATGAGCCACTGTGCCCAGGCTTGTGTCTGATCTTAAATAAGAGGTAAAATGTGTGTTCCAAGCAAATAATGAAACTCCCCCAAAATTCTCAAAAGAATAATACCACAAGTGTCTGATTTTATTGCTGAAGCTTAGAACAAATTCTGCCATTACATATGCCATTTCTGAAGTTGGTTCATTGTGTTGTTTCTTTGTGAAATATGATCTCATGGTGATTCTTAATATTTTATACTTCTGTTTGAATTATAGTTCTGATTTTAATCATATGAATTTTATTATAAACATAATAAAATGTGTTTAGTAATATTTATATTTATGAGATTACTATACAGGCATACCTCAGAGATAATGCATGTTCGATTTTAGGCTACCAAAATCAAGTAAATATCAACACAAACTGAGTCACATGAACTTTTTAGTTTCCCAATGCATTTAAAAGTTATGTTTACACTATACTATAATCTATTAAGTGTGCAATAGCAATAGAACAATGTCTAAAATATAACGCACATGCATTAAAAAATATTTATTGTTAAATGCTAACAATCATCTGAGCCTTCAGCGAGTTGCAGTCTTTTTGCTGATGAAAGATTCGATGTTGATGGCTCCTGACTGATAAGAATGGTGGTTGCTGAAGGTGGAGGAGACTGTGGCAATTTCTTGTAATAAGACAACAGTAAAATTAACTGTAACGATTGACTCTTCCTTTACAGCAATGATGCTGTTTGATCAAATTTTACGATGTAACTTCTTTCAAAATTGTGATTAATTATCTCAAACCCTTCTGCTGCCTTATCAATTAAGTTTATGCAATTAATCTAAATATTTTGTTATCATTTCAACAATTTCCACAGCATTTTTACCAGGAGCAGATTCCATCTCAGGAAACCACTTTATTTGCTCATCCTTAAGAAGCAACTCCTCACCTGCTCAAGTTTTATCATGAGATTGCAGCAATTCAGTCACATCTTCAGCCTCCACTTCTAATTCTAGGTCTCTTGCAATTTCCACCATATCTGCAGTTACTTCCTCTACTGAACCCTTGAACCCCTTAAAGTCATCCATGAGGGTTGGAATCAACTTCTTCCAAACTCCTATTAATGTAGGTATTTTTTACCACTCCCCACCAACCCATGAGTCACAAATATTCTTAATGGCATCTAGAATGGTAAATCTTTTCCAGAAGGTTGTCAATTTACTTTGTCAAGATCAATCACAAGAATAATGATCTATGGAAGTTGTAACCTCACAAAATATAGTTAGGAAATAATAAAATTTGAAATTTGAAATTTGAAATTACTCTTTGATTCATGAGCTACCAAGTGGATGTTGTGCTAGCAAGCATTAAAACAACTTAAATTATCTTGTATGTGTCTATGAGAGTTCTTAAGATGCATTGTCAATGAGGAGCAATATTTGAAAGGAATCTTTTTTGTTGAGCAGTAGGTCTCAATAGTGGGCTTCAAAGTTTCAGTAAACCATGCAGCAAGCATATATATTGTCATCTAGGCTTTGTTGTTTCACTTCTAGAGCACAGGCAGTGTATATTTAGCCCATTTTAAGGGCTCTATGATTTTGAATATGGAAAATTAGAATTGGATTTAACTTAACGTCACCAGCTCTATTAGACCATGACAAGAGAGTCAGCCCATCCTTTGAAACCAGACATTAACTTCTCTGCTCTAGCTATGAAAGTCTTAGGTGGCATCTTCTTCCAGTACAAGGCTGTTTTGTCTACATTGAAAATCTGCTGTTAATGTAGCCACCTTCATCAATGATCTTAGCTACATCTTCTGGATAACTTCCTGCAGCTTCTACATCAGCACTTGCTACTTCACATTGCAATTTTAAGATCTGGAGACAGTTTCTTTCCTTAAACCTCATAAACTACTTCTGCTAGCTTTAAACTTTTCTTCCACAGCTTTCTCACTTCTCTCCACCTTCACAGAATTGAAGACAGTTAGAACCTTGCTCAGGATTAAGCTTTAGCTTAAGATAATGTTGTGACTGGTTTGATCTTCTATGCAGACCATTAAAACTTTCACTATATCAACAGTAAGGCTTCTTTGGCTTTCTTATTATTTGTGTGCTCACTGGCGTAGCACTTTCAATTTCCAAGAACTTTCCTTTTGCATTCACAATTTGACTAACTGTTGCAAAAGATCTAGCTTTTAGCCTATTCTGATTTTCGATATGTCTTCCTCCCTAAGCTTAATCATTTCTAGCTTTCAGTTTAAAGTGAGTGACATGTGACTATTCCTTTTACTTGAACACTTAGAGGCCATTGTGTGGTGACTGGCGAAATTTCAATATTGTTCTGTTTCAAAATAGAGAGGTCAGGAAGAGGGAGAGAGACAGGGCATCAGCTGATCAGCACAGCATTCAGACGTAAACAACATTTATCAATTAAGTTTGCTGTCCTATAAGTATAGTTCATGACACATCAAAACATTTAAATAGTAACATCAAAGACCGCTGATCTACAGATCACCATAAAAGATATAATAATAAAGAAAAAGTTTGAAAATATCAAAATGTGACACAGCATCACAAAGTGAGCAGATGCTGTTGCAAAAATTGTGCCAACAGCCTCGCTTGATGCAGGGTTGCCACAAACTTTCAATTTGTGAAATATTCAACAAAGTGAAGCACAATAAAATGAGCTGTCTGTACATTCTCTCCAGTATTTATAAATGATGAAACTCACAGCTTCTCTTCTCAGAGTCCTCTGAATCATGCTACAGTTCGGGAAATTCTTCCTCTGGTCCCACATTTGGGATAAAGATAGGATCTTATTCTCTCACTCTTCGACCCTCATTAGTCTCTACCTTCCATTCTTTCTGGTTCCAGAAAAGATTCTCCTCTCATCCTTTTCATCTTCAGTGGGTGCTGCTCTTCATGTGAAATGGGGCTGTTTTTCAGTGGGTGTTATTCTTTAATTTAGCCACTTCAGTATGACTCACAAAGACCTTAAAGTATTACTGAGAAAAGACCCCATCCTTTCTTGCATTCATGCCTCCAGGACTCATGCACTAATATGACCGACATAACATATATTTTCATCACTTTCTGCTTCTCAGAGTTAGTCTTCTTTCTGAATTCCATGCCAGACAAATCCAATCTGGAAATGCCCACCATCTAGGCCTTACTCTGCTTATATCCACATGCATTACACAGGGGAAGTCCCCTCCTCTCTTTAGAGTACATTTTCCATCTATAAGACAATGAGATTATTATGGTACAAACTATGTAGCTCACAGGCCTTAAGTGTTCATCTGACCATAGATTACTTACCATCTCTCTCTCTATTTGATATCATGGCTTAACTCAGCCTATTGGATTTATTTGTGGAACAGTTACTATATTTTAAAAAGATATTAAAAAAATAGCAATTGGCATAAAAATAGCACATCAGTTACTTAAATATGAAAGTAAATATTAGTTCTTTGTTACACAGGTAAACGAGGGAATGCTTTGATCAGTGAAAGTAAAATGAAACCCGACCAAGCATTTGCCAATAATAAATATTGGCTCAATTATTGGAAAGAAGGCTTTTCTATCATTGTGTTATAAGTTCTCTTGCTAGAACTTCTGAAAAACCTCTCTAATTGATAGCCTTACTTGGTAGCTGACTTATCAAATCAGAGAAATTCAAGTCACATGCTAGAGGTGTAGCTCCCAAATCCTATATGCAGATTTGCTATAACAAAAACACCTAAAATATTAACTTATACAAGATATTTCTGATTACTTTTTATTGCTCGTGGAAATAGTATGAGCAAATATGAAAAACAACCATCTATAATTTAACAAATACCTCCAGAATGCAAGAATTGTTATCTCAAAAGATATTATATAAAAATTGTTCCTTCCCTTATCTTTAAAGAGAGTCATATATTCCATAGCCCATAAATGGTCAGATATCAGATATTTCAATAATTTCCATGAATTTAAATCCAGTAGACTAATAATCTGAAAGAGCATCTCTTGCCAAATAGTCTTTATGCATACTTGACAGATTAATTAAAGAAATGCAATTCTCCTGTATTCTGTTTTATGAAATGAAGATAATATGTTTCAAATTAATATTATTTGCAAAAACATACCATGGAATATATTTACAAATCTACATAAACTTTGCTTATTTTAAACACTAAAATATTTAAGAAATTCTAAGACTCTTATTTGGATTCTACAGAAGTCAGATTTTTAAATATTCTTGGATAAGCAGTTGTTGCACCTGGCTTTCGTATTATACATAGCACATGCCACAATGTCAAAAATCACATAAGTAAGAATTATGGATGCAAACTCAGTGATATAAATGTCAGTAATGATGTACACTCTAAAAATCTTAGATTGAGTTGAACTACTCATCTTTGATTGAAAAGTGAAAAATATCAATCCATGGACTGTCTCATCTACAAAGAACAACATTAAAAAATTGGTTTTTGCCTGTTTTATTATAAACTTGATCTGTTGTTTCAAAGTCATAACAGCTCATGTAACTCTGTTATTGTACACATTTAATCTAAGAATTATATCTCAAAATAGAAATATGCTAAATTCAAAGGTCTTCCTAAACAATTATTCCCACAATATTTAATTGATATTAAAAGAAACTGTAAAGTAGATATTAAAACTCTCTCTCACAAGAAAGTTAAACCCAGAATTGGTAAACAATTCATCCTAAACTGCATTGCAAACTAAATAAATTGAGAAAATAAGATTCACATCTGACCCAATTTGCTCCACAGTCAATGCTATTTGGACTGTGATATGCTCTTATGATATAAAGACAAATCCAACAGGAATCCTGTTGTCAAATGCATATTGTTACCTTGTATAGGAAAGATTCCTCCTCAGGCTGTGTCATCTACTGCTGTGGTTCAGATTTTTCTGGGCATGTGTTTCAAATTGATGGCAGAGGGCCTATTAGAAACCTGTCTATACGTGTGTCTCTGCTAGATCATCTACCTTGTCCATGAGAAGAAATCTCAGTTCCCAGGATTGAACTGAAGCCATAAAAAGTCTTAGTTATTTATAGCAGAGTGATTCTGAGTTCAAGGATTTGTCTGTTTTTCAAATCCATTTTTATCCCTAATTCCTAGTCCCATATTCAAGTCCAAGAGAGAAAGAATGTAATAACTAAAAATAAAAATAAAGCAGTTATTTCTTGTCAGGTACAGACAATGCTACCATATGATCCTTATCTTGGAATGTATACAAATAGGCAGGAGCTGTTTTTTGTCACATTGATACAGACCAGAATTCAATTTGGCCTTTCTGAGACACAGAGACAGTCAAGAGAGTCTGGCTCTGACCAGGACAAGAATTCTGCTAAATCATCTGGGAAAAATAGCAACAATTAGCAGCAGCTGTCACTCTATTTAAAAGACCAGTGGTGACTACACACCAGACAATAGCCACCTACAGAAAGAGGTACTCTTCAGAGGAGTATGAGTCCTGTGGGAAACTGGTTGTAATAAAGAAGTACATGCCAGTCTCCTCTGAGAACTTTCAGAAATATTCATTGTGGGTGACTGTTGGGGTCCGCATGTTTCCTAAACAAAGGAATGAACACACAAGACAACACAGGACAAGACATACATGACGGCCGCCCCGAACAGCACACACTGCTTTATTTTATCCAGCCGTTTGTGGAATGTTGCCAAGTCACGGGACATGTGTTGCTTCTCTGACCTTTCCTTGACTCGCAAGATCAGTAAAACATTGACCAGTTCCCAGAGCCCACTTTTACAGCTGGCTCCTTTATCCTTCTTGTTTGCAGAGAAGGAATGTCCTGCTTCGTTTGCGAGCACACAGTCCTCTACAGGTGACAAGCAGAGGAATTCAGTTATTATTGAAGTATATTAACTTTTCCTCTTTTGTGTCTACAGTTCAGTAAGATCTGGTGACACTGGGTCTAACTGGTCTTGTAGCTATTTATCTACATAAACCTTTCCCATATTAACCTACTCTCTGATTGACTCTTCCCTTCAACTTTAAGAGACATGTAGTAGGCCCATTTTAAATTCTATGAGAAAATCCCAAAGTTAGTATCCAGTGAGTGGTAGAACTAACATTGGAACCAAGAATTGTGTCACCTCAAAACAGTATTGTTTCTTCTACACTGGTGTGTACAGAAAAGCTAAATTGGTAGCAACAATTGTTGTTTCTGAAACATCCTTGGGAATTACATTAGGATGCTCTCTGATCACATTTAATATTGTATACAGATGATTTAAGATAATATAAAGAATACAATTCTCACCTTGTCTGTTCACTATTGCCAGTGTGATAAAATAAGAAAAATAAATTAAATACAAAATGATTGGAAAGGAGGAAATCAATTGGTTATCATTTTCAAATGATAGAAATATATTACAAAGAGAAGAAAAATATTTTAGAAATTATTATAAATAATAGCAGTATGTGCAAAATACTAAGTAAAAATCAATGTACAAAATTCAATTGAATTTCCATGTACCAACAAAGATTTAAAAAGAAAAGATTCTAAAAAACATTTAAAATATTTTCAAAAATTTTTTTTAATCCATAAAAAATACAGAAAAAAAATGCCAGATCTACGTTCAGAACATTATGAAGCATCAACGAACATCAATATAATAGGGATAAAATAATGGCTTTATTACATGGGCATGGGTAGGCAGACTTTATAATGTTAAGATGGCAATTCTACCCAAATAGATGCAAGGATTTACTGAAATGTCAGTCAGAACCATTTAGCAGGGTTTTAATTATATTCAATTTGTTCTGAAGTTTATATGGAAGAGTAAATAACCCATGTATGAAGATGATTATATAAAACTATATTAAATACAATGCATGGCAAAGCATAGATAAATTAATAAATGGAACAGAATAGGCTAATTACTTAAAACATATGCACACAGATTTGTAGTATCTGACCAAGATAGAATGGCAGATCAGAGAGAAAACGTGCCAGAAAAAAATGGTCTTTCACATGAAAAATTAAAATTGAATATGTAGGTCCTCTGTATAATAAAAAAGAAAGAATCAATGAAAGATAAGAAAAAGAAAGAAAATCAATTATAAATAAATTCAGAATTTAAATGTGAAAGCTAACTTTTGAAACTTTAAAAAATATAAGTGAATTTTTTTCTAATCTCAGGGTAAGAAAGGATTTCCTAAGCAAGACAAGAAAATCTCTAAGATAAAAGTTAATAATTGATATATTGCTTTGCATAAAGATTAAGAATGTCTCTTTATCAGTTCCAATCTTAAAAGTCAAAAACTATGCTACATGCTGGAAGTAAATATTTGCAACACAAATTATTGACAAAATATTTTATAAAATATAAAACAACTAAAAATTAGTAAGGAAAAAAAGGCAAATAACCCAATAGTTCAGAAAGTTATTTCATAAAAGAAAAAAAAAATACATGGACAGCAAATATATGAAATGAGCTCAAAATGAATAATTTGAAAATGTAAATCAATACTAAAATGAGACATAACATTAATGATCAGACAATTTCAAATAGCAGATAGTATAGATCAATGCAGTAATATAGAAACTTATACACTGTGAAGGCAACTTCCAGTTAGTTAAAATATACTTAGGAAAACTATTTGATGTTATCTTGTAAAGTTTAACATTCATACACTGTGATATATTATTTAGTGGCCTCTTATCCCCTCCCTTCCCTCTGTATGCTCTGCTTTCTCCTATCATGCACTAGAATTAATTTTGCTAGTCTTGCAGCTATGTTTGTTCATGCAACTATGTGATTTGTTTTGACCACTGGGACACTGACAACCATGGGGCAAGCAAGAAACTGGAAAAGCAGATATGCACTAAGGTTTGACATCACTTGTTATTCCAATACCACTATTTAAAGTACCCTGTCCGTTCTTCTTGGGGATGAAAGATCACATAGAGAGATCATAACGAGAAAGATCACATAGAAAGATCACAACTAGAGCCCTAAACACCAGGTCAAGGGATCTTCTTAATATATCCAGCCTAAGTTGCAACACTAGGTGTCAGAAGAGCAAAAGAGCTGAACAGCTGAGTTCAAGTCAATTGCAGACCCATAAAACCATAAGCAAATAAAATAGCTGCTATTTTAAACTATCATATTTTGATTAGAACTGATACACTTAAATAGGTAAATGAAGAAAAAAAGTCTTACAACTGGAATGACCACATAGTCAAGTTAGTGTGGGACAGTGTAGGTACATGCCTATACTAATAATATTTTTCCCTCTCAAAAATGTTGTGGTATAGAATAAAATTATGTCATACCTGTAACCCCACAATATCCATCTTAAACTATCTGAGATATATATTCAAGAGAAATGCTTGAACACGTGTAACAAGATATATATACAAAATGTTAATGACGGGCCTGTGCATAATAGCAAATAACAGGAAATATGCTGAATGTTTATACAGAAGTGAATAGATTTTTCATATGTGATATCTGTATACAATGAATATTACACATCAGTGAAAACAACAGCATAGTTTGATTTCATTAACATTATTCAGTGAAGAATGCAAACTCCAAAATACTATATATGGGTTTTGAAAATATTTTACTGAAGTCTAGATTCTGAGACAGACATTAATGGGCAAGATGTTTAATAAGAAAATAGCCTTGGGAACAAATGTTTTAGAAGGAAGAGGAAGAAAACAATTGTGCAGAGGGATAAGTTAATATGTGATGCAGGTCAAGTCAAACTTTCAATAGTGAATCTAAAATGCTTCTCAGGGAAGTTCTAAGGGACCAAGAGAGATTTTCATCCTACAGAATTAAATAGCTATTGGATGACACTGGATATTAAATGGCACTAGTCATCTTCCATGCTGCTGAGGCAATCCTTGAAGCTTGTACAGGTTATGATTATCTTATTGACAACACTCTAGCAGCTTCGACAACTTAATTCTTCAATGGATAAGGGGTTTGCCTTGTACAATACAGTGTCCACTAATTGGAGATTAAGCTTAATCTTTTTCTGTACTTCCTTTCACCATCAAAGCGGATGCTGATCTCCAGAACTCAAAGGAAATCCTCCAAACGAAAGTGTAAGACACAATGAATTTCTCTAAATTTCTCTTCAAAGGTTCAGCCTGTTAACTTCATTGTTCTTTGTTCTCAAACTCAACTTTCTTGTTCTCCATGCCTCCTTGCCTCTAGTTACTGTTAACAACCTTCCTGTCAGCTCTAATCAATAACTCACATCTCTTCCCTTGGTTACCCACTCTGCACCTATACCACCCTTCAAAACCACACATCCCACCATTGTGACTCACACATCTCCCTTTCCTTACTTATTTGGGAACATATTCACCAATAACCAATTGGGTCAGTTTATGTTGTGTGGGCTGACCCCAGCCCATGGGGGAGTGACACAAAGGTAGGGACCCTGCATTAGAAATAAAAACCCTTTCCCTCCTTTATTCAATGTGCTCTTGCAATTGTGATTGACGCAAACTGCACCCTTCTGCAGAAGTAAATTGCCTTGCTGAGAAGATGTTTGCCTGAGTACTGGTTTCACTTTGCAGCACTAAGCATTTACTTCAAATAAAAGCTAGCCTGGTCACCCAAGTTCCAATTTTTTTTTTTTAAATTTCATGTTGGCAGATTATTTTCTTTTATACCAGGTCAGTAATTCATTTATAATAACATTTTGCAGATAATTTACAATCATTTCAAGTCTTCGATTTTAGAAAGACATTAAGATACATGGTATTTCTAAAACCAAAAGGTCAGAATGCTGTTGCCCTTTCTATAGTCAATGAGAAAAGGTGATGCTATGAATAAATTATTGTTCATTTTTTAAGAGTACTTGCTTTGGATGATTTATCTTTTGCTTATAATAATATATGAGAAATATGTTAAAAAATCATTCTAACACTACTATTTTGGATGGGAATGACAATCAAGCACATAATTGTGCTATATTGAGGTCCTGATGATTGATGGTGTATCTCACAATTTTATTTATTATCTAATTGTGACTTCACAGTGTTTAAATGGAAAAACAAAAACCAAAATCAAATACTTCTGGTTTCAGCTCCAACATGTAAAGAGCTTAGAAGTCATCACTCCCATCTTACAGTAAGTAAAAGTTAAAGAAAATACAAATCAACAACTTTTCTTTGATGCATCAGAGAACCAAGGTGACACAGTAAACTATTACTCTGAAATCTAGAGACATATGTATCTAGAGAAATAAAGCTGCTAATATTTTCTTACCTAGAGCAGAAACCACTGGAATCCATTAGCTGGTAGGAATATTCAGATGGTTGTTTTACAAATTGCTGCAGACTGAGTGTAGAATTGCTTGAGAGTGAGCAATTCATGGGAGCTGCATTCAAAAGGGCCCTTGTACATTTACAAAGGCATTCACTCTAGGAATCCCACTGTGATCTTACAGTGCAAATCTGTTAAAGGTTCATAACTCTAACTTGGAGAAAGGAAGACCATCTATTGTGAATCTCACTCAGACTAATTTTCCTAGGAAACACCTGAACTTTAGGGGAAAGAGTAATTCTAAAACTTTATCTCAGGTAGGAGAAGGAAATTCTACTCCAACTCCAGCCTTTTTGTCTAAGGTATTGTTAAGGTAAATATTTACAATATTAATAACAAAGTGAACAAGGGCAGGGGGTCAAGGGAATAGATAAGAAAAGCTGCACACAGTGAATGAAATAAGGGACAGAAGAAGGAAAGCTATAACCATGGAGTAGAGACAGAAATATTTATAAATGCCCTTCCCATAAGATGTAGACTTACTAAAAGACTGAAACATATCAGAAGATTGCACAGCAGTACCCCCCCCACAAATACCCAATAGCACCACACCAATAAGTCCCCAATGTAATGCTAAAGCAAACTAAATATGACCTGAGAAGGACTCTGTACTTCTATATTTGAGTCCTTGTAGATGAACTGCAACCTAATTTAATAGGTAGTCAAGATTGAAAACCTAATTTAGGAGTATGTGCCTGTAACAATCGCTGAGTCTTATCCAATCCCAGCAGCCTTACTTCAACCAGTCATACACTGCTGAGTGTTCATTGTGTTCAAATAAGGCACATGTGGAGCTATAAAAAATCCAGCTGTTTCTTTATCTCACTTCCAATTTCTGTACATCAATTTACTTTTTTTTTTTTTTTTTTTGGTCTATAAATTTGTTCTGACTACAAGGCAACCCTGGAGTCTCTCTGAATCTGCTGTGATTCTGGGCACTGCCCAATTTCACAAATTATTTATTGCTCAATACAACTCTTTTAAATTTAATTTGGCAGTTTTTCTTTTAACAATAATAACAGTAGATTAAAGCTGGAAAGCTGCAAGACACAGACTCTAAGGAGCACTACAAACAGAAGTCCCAAAGCCTAGACAGGAGACAAAAATGAAGACACTGGAGGAATTTCTTCTGATTCCTAGAGCTATAACAATTCATAAAAACAGCCAAAATCCTAGCCAGATTGACTTAAATCTTCACAATGAAGGCCTATTTACCTGAAATAACATTACTGGCTTTGAACAAAAATTATAAGTCATTCTAAAGCCAACAAAAAGCAGAGTCTGAAGAGACAACAGAAACATCATATCTAGACTCAGATATGACACAGATGTTGAAATTATCAAATAAGAACAATAGGCAACATGTAAGACCAGATGTATAATATTATTAGAGAGATGGAAACTCTATGACAGACTCAAAAAAAAACTGATAAAACTAAACACACAGTTAAATAAATGAAGAACAGATTGATGGGCTCATTACTAAACTCTGCATAACTGAGGAAAGAATAAAATCAATAACTTGAAGACAGATAAATGGAAACTTTCCAAACTAAAACATAAAGAGAGAAAAGAAAGATAATTGAAAAAACAGAATATTTAAGACCCTGGAACAATATTAAATAGTGTAATGTATGTGTAACTGGAATATTAAAAGGCAAAAAAATATATATGATTAATATTTGAAGCAAAAATGGCCAAAGTTAATGATACACAACAAACCACACACCCAGGAAACTCAGAAAACACCAAACAAGATAACTTTTTTAAGACATATTATATTCAAACTACAGAAAAACTTAAAAGAGAATATCTTTATAAATAGCAGAGTACGGGGAAAACTTATGTACAGAAAATCGAGGGTCAGAAACCATGCAATCAAAAAGAGAGTAGAATGAAATATTTTTTAAAAGCATATATTATAGATAAAGAAAAGAGATAAGATGGACCACTTATGATGCCAAATTAATTACAAAAAGGCAAAAAATGATGGAAAAATGTTACAAAGTATTAATGATATAAATACTGTTTTAAAAAAATAAAAAAAAAATTTTTAAAAAGAAGTCTCTTTTGCCCAGGCTGGAGTGCAGTGGCATGATCTCAGCTCACCACAACCTCTGCCTCCCAGGTTCAAGTGATTCTCCTGCCTCAGCCTCCTGAGTAACTGGGACTACAGGCATGCACCACCATGCCTGGCTAATTTTTGTATTTTTAGTAGAGACGGTGTTTCACTATGTTGGCCAGGCTAGTCTCGAACTCCTAACCTCATGATCCGCCCTCCTTGGCCTCCCAAAGTGCTGGGATTATAGGCATTAGCAACTGCGCCCGGCCTGAAATGAATACCTTTATTAAAAGTGTAGATATTAATTTATTGTATTAGTAATCACTCTTAATCCACATGGTCTCAGTACATTAGTTAAGAGACAGATTATCAGATTAAGTGAAAACTTAAGGTAACTATATGCTTCCCAAAAGAAACAAAACACACCTTAAATACAAAGTTTCACATAGGTTAAAATAAAGAGATGGAGAAACATACGATACTAATAATCAAAAGAAACCTATAGTAGCTATTTTAATTTAAGGAAAAGCAAACTTTAGTACAACAAATGTTTTCCCAGATAAAGATAATATAAATAATAAAGGGGCCCATTTTATAAAATATCATAACAATTCTAAACTTTTATGCACCTACAAACAAGGCATCAAAACACCTGAAACAAAAATAAATAAATAAATAGAAATAACTAAATTCACTACCATAGTTGGAGACATAAACATTCCTATGTAAGTAATTGGTAGACAAAGCAGGCAGAAAATTAATAAGAATTATATGACATAGCTCCATGAAGCATATACAAGTTTCAATACCCAAATTGATCAAGTGGAAGAAGGGATATCAGAGATTGAAGAACAACTTAATGAAATAAGTGGAAATAAATAAGTTCTTTGAAATCAATGACAATAAAGACACAATGTACCAGAATCTCTGGGACACAGCAAAGCAGTGTTTAGAGGGAAATTTATAGTACTACATGCTCACAGGAGAAAGAGGGAAAGATCTAAAATCAACACCCCAACATGACAATTAAAAGAACTAGAGAAACCAGAACAAATAAATTCAAAAGCTAGCAGAAGACAAGAAATAACTAAGATTAGGGCAGAACTGAAAGAGATAGAGACACAAAAAAAACCCTTCAAAAAAAAAAATCAATGAAATCAGGATCTGGGTTTTGAAAAGATCAACAAAATAGACCATGAGCTAGACTAATAAAGAAGAAAAGAGAGAAGAATCAGACACAATAAAAAATGATAAAAGGGGTGCCACCACTGATCCCACAGCAATACAAACTACCATCAGAGAATACTCTAAACAACTCTGTGCAAATAAACTAGAAAATCTAGAAGAAATGGATAAATTCCTGGACACATAACCCTCCCAAGACTAAACCAGGAAGAAGCTGAATCCCTGAATAGAGCAATAACAGCTTCTGAAATTGAGGCAGTAATTAATAGCCTACCAACCAAAAAAGGTCCAGGACCAGATGGATTCACAGCCGATTTCTACCAGAGGTACAAAGAGGAGCTCGTACCATTCCTTCTGAAACTATTCCAAACAAGAGAAAAAGAGGGAATCCTCCCCAACTCATTTTATGAGGCCAGCATCATCCTCATACCAAAACCTGGCAGAGACACAACAAAAGAAAAGGAAATTTCAGGCCAATATCCCTGATGAATGTTGATACGAAAATCCTCAATAAAATACTGCAAACCAAATCAAGCAGCACGCTAAAAAACTTATCCACCAAGATCATCCTGGAATGCATCCCTGGTTCAACCCTGGAATGCAAGTCTGGTTCAACATACACAAATCAATAGTAATCCATCACATAAACAGAACCAATGAGAGAAAGCCCATTTCTAACTCAATAGATGCAGAAAAGACCTTCAATAAAATTCAAGAACCCTTCAGGCTAAAAATTCTCAATAAACTACGTATTGATGGAATGTATCTCAAAATAATAAGAGCTATTGATGACAAACCCACAACCAATATCATACTGAATGGGCAAAAGTTGGAAGCATTCCCTTTGAAAAGTGGCATAACACAAGGATGCCCTCTCTCACCACTCTTAATAAACAAAGTATTGGAAGTTCTGCCCAGGGCAATCAGGCAAGAGAAAGAAATAAAGGGTATTCAAATAGGAAAATAGGAAGTCAAATTGCCCCTTTTTGCAGATGACATAATTGTATATTTAGAAAACCCCATTGTCTCAGCCCAAAATCTCCTTAAGCTGATAAGCAACTTCAGCCAAATCTCAGGATACAAAATCAATGTGCGAAAATCAAAAGCATTCCTATACACCAATAATAGACAAACAAAGCCAAGTCATGAATGAACTCTCATTCACAATTGCTACAAAGATAATAAAATACCTAGGAATCTGACTTACAAGGGATGTGAAGGACCTCTTCAAGAACTACAAACCACGGTTCAAAGAAATAAGAGAGGGCACAAACAAATAGAAAAACATTCAATGCTCATGGATAGGAAGAATCAATATTGTGAAAATGGCCATATTGCCCAAAGTAATTTATAGATTCAATGCTATCCCCATCATGCTATCATTGGCTTTCTTTACAGAATTGAAAAAAACTACTTTCAATTTCATATGGATCCAAAAAAGAGCCTGCATAGTCAAGACAATCCTAAGCAAAAAGAACAAAGCTGGAGGCATCACGCTATCTGACTTCAAACTATACTACACAGCTACAGTAATCAAAACAGCATGGCACTGGTACCAAAACAGATATATAAACCAATGGGACAGAACAGAGGCCTCAGAAATAACACCACACATCTACAACCATCTGACCTTTGACAAACCTGACAAAAACAAGAAATAGGGAAAGTATTTTCTATTTAATAAATAGTGTTAGGAAAACTGGCTAGTCATATGTAGAAAACTGAAACTGGATTGCTTCCTTACACCTTATACAAAAAATAACTCAAGATAGATTAAAGACTTAAACACAAGACCTAAACCCATAAAAATCCTAGAAGAAAACCTAGGCAATACCATTCATGGTATAGGCATGGGCAAAGACTTCATGACTGAAATACCAAAAGCATTGGCAACAAAAACCAAAATTGGCAATTGGATCTAATTAAACTAAAGAGCTTCTGCACAGCAAAAGAAAATATCATCAGAGGGAACAGGCAACCTACAAAATGAGAGAACAATTTTGCAAACTATCCATCTGACAAAGGGTTAATATCCAGAATCTACAAAGAACTTAAACAAATTTACAAGGAAAAAAAATAAAATCAAAAAGTGGGCAAAGGATATGAACAGACACTTCTCAAAAGAAGACATTTATGTGACCAACAAACATATGAGAAAAAGTTCATCATCACTGGTCATTACAGAAATGCAAATCAAAACCATGATGAGATACCATCTCGTGCCAGTTGGAATGGCGATTATTAAAAAGTCTGGAAACAACAGATGCTGGAGAGGCTAAGGAGAAAGAGGAATCCTTTTACATTGTTGGTGGTAGTATAAATTAGTTCAACCATTGTGGAAGACAGTGTGGTGATACCTCAAGGATCTAGAACTAGAAATACCATTTGACCCAGCAATCCCATTTCTGGATATATACCCAAATGAGTATAAATAATTCTACTATAAAGACACATGCACATGTATGTTTATTGCAGCACTATTCACAATAGCAAAGGTTTGGAACCAACCCAAACACTCATCAATGATAAACTGGGTAAAGAAAATGTGGCACATATACACTATGGAATACGATGCAGTCATAAAAAAAGAATGAGTTTATGTCCTTTGCAGGGACATGGTTGAAGCTGGAAACCATCATACTCAGCAAACACAGGAACAGAAAACCAAACACTGCATGTTCTCACTCATAAGTGGGAGTTGAACAATTAGAACATATGGGCACACAGAGGAAAACATCACACAGCAGGGCCTCTCGGGGGGTGGGGGGCAAGGGGAGGGATAGCATTAGGAGAAATACCTAATGTAGATGATGGGTCGATGGATGCAGCAAACCACCATGCCACATGTATACCTATGTAAGAAACATGCATGTTCTGCACATGTATCCCAGAACTTAAAGTATAACCAAAAATGTATTTGAAGATTTTACTGGTCAAAAAATATTAACTCATTATGTTTCAATTGGTTATACTACTTGAATCTGACATATGTATATGTCAAACCAGATTCAAGTAGCATATATATATATGCTACATGTATGCTATATATATGTATGTATATATGTGTATATATATATTTTTTTCAGTTGTTTACAGTGTTGGGGATTATAGCAGATATTATGAGAAATTTATAATTAAAATGAATAAAAGATTTCCTTTAACTCTTTTGGGGGCTTCTGATTAAACTAAAATGCCTTCAACTAGTTGAATTAAGGTGCTGTCTTTTGTAATCATAGGAACTGAATCAATGCCTTACAGATAGTAAGATAATAAATGCTCAACAGAGATTTCATTGACTTGATACGTGCCTCTAGTATGCATGAATAAAGAATACAGCTCATCACAAGATTTTCAGGTTATTGAGTAAATATTAATCCATTTTAGAAAGTTTACTTAGCACCATGTAAGTGCATAACATTAAGCAATATATCCTCTAGACATATAAAACTGTAATAATTTTCACACCTTAAGGAAGTTTATAACTTCCCTGTGGAAAAAAAAATTACTAAGATAAGAAAGACCAGACACGAGAAGCCACTCCTGGAACAGTACACAAAATCCTGCAATATTTAATGTATGTATGTCAAATCATGCCTGCACTAGCAGTATAGTAAGGAAAATGAAAGCCAGAGAGAGAAGAAAGTGTAATTAAACAAGAATAATGCAGCAATAATGTCAGAATTTGTCTGGAAGTTGTCTATCTTCAAAGTCCGCACACCAGGGGTTAAAAGGGTCACATACCAGAAAAATGGACAAAAATCAAGCAGGAGAAGACAGAGTATCATCTCAGAATTCTCCACATAAGACCAGTATTTCTAAAGGATAACATACTCAGTAGGTGAATTAGGAAAACAAACAAACAATCACCAAATACATACTACAGTAGTATAGGTGACTGATTTAGCCTTGAATTGGGACTGAGTAGAATAAAAGAGTTAAAAAGAAAAACAATATTTTTAAAGCATAAACTTGCAATCACACAACTTTGTGTCCTGAAATCATATAAGTTGTTGCCTTAAAAGCCTAAAAAAATTAGTCTAATGCAGCCCCATGTCAGTTTATCCATAGGGATTCAGAGAAAAAAATATATAAATGCTCTTTGCAGGAAAATATTTTAAACAAAGTCCTCAAATTCTATTAACAAAATTCTAAATAGCAACCTGCATTCAAAATAAAACCCTCAAGAATCACAAAACAATGAATAAGCACAAGCAAGAGTCAAACTAAAGCATCAGATTCCCAAACTGTACATAATGGAATCATAACATACAAATATAAAATAAACACATTTACATGTAAATACATAAAGAAGGTAATTGAAGTTATGTTAAACAATAAAACATCAAACTTTTTTCTGAATTTTGAAATTAGCACAAATTAAACTTCTAAAAATGAAAAATATATTGTATATATTAAAATTCTAATACAAATAATATTGACATAAAATAAAAATATACTACTAATATTAACATTTTTAATTTTAGTAATTAAAACTGAGTTAAAAGCAATTAAACACCGCCTCAGAAAGCATTAGTGAAGTAGAACGTAGTTCTATAGATAATTATTCAGGAAGACAGAGATAAAAAATATAATCAGGAAGGACAGAGTGAATTCACCCAAACTCTCTCTAATCATATTTTCAAAAGTGGAGAATCAGAAGAATAATGAAAGGCCATAGTCAGTGATGTAACAGTAAAAAATATACCATATTTTATAGAATATAACATTCTTCAGATTCAGAAAACTTAAAGAATCTCAAACAGAATAAATAAAAAGAAAATACACAGCCATGCCAGGGCAAAATAGCAGAGCAGGCGAATAAACAAAACACAAAGAAAAGACCTTCAAAGCAATCCAGGAACAAGATCAGTTGACCTACAAAAAAATGACAGTCTTATTTCTCAACAGCACAAAAGGAAGCCAAAAAGAATGCAGTATCTCCATAGTGATAAGAAAAAATATCTACTGAAGTACAACTATTTTTGATATGACTTTGTTTTCTTCATTCATTTTTTAATTAAAATAAATTACCAGTTTTAGTGTACGTAAAATGTTTTATATTTTTCTTTATGGTATATGCTTTTATGTCTTGTTTAAAAAACCTTTTTCTATCTAGAGGATGTGAAGATAGCTTCATATATTTTCTTCTAAAGAGGTTTTTTTTTAATTTAAGTTACATACAGAAGATTTTGCAACACACTTCTGAGGAAGGGTTATATATAATCTCATAAAATTAACTCCTACAAATAAATAAAAATAAGACAATATAACAGAAACTGAGGAAAAGCCATAAGGAGATATTTCGCACAAGGGCTTTAAAATTAATGGTGATGATTATATTTAAACTATAATTGATATTAATTCTTTCCTACTTTATATTGACACATACAAATATTGTTCTGCCTTTGATAAACTTCATGAAGAAAATATTTATGGTAATTAATATACAATCAGTATAAGATGAAGTATAATTAAATATGTTTATAATTGTCATAGGAATTTCAAGGAAAGAGAGAGCACAGTGAACTTAGAAGAGTTGTCATACGCTTTTAGGAGCAACGGGTTGTATTGGTAAATTTCCTTGAGGAAATAAAATGAAAGGAAGAAAGGGAGGGAGGAAAAGAAGACAGGGCCAACACAATGCATAGAAAAAGCTAGTATTCGACCGTTGGTCAACCAATCTAAGTAAACTAATGCAGCTGTATAAACTGTTTTGTGTTACTAAATAGGACTTTTTTAAGCTGCTCAGTTTGCCCTTGAAATATGTCAAATGACTCATTTCAGGTTTACCTAGAGAGTATTGTCTTTGTGTAACTCCATCATCTTATCCCAGAAACAATCATTCTTGCACGTCATGGTTACCTCATTTAGTGCCTTTTGAGAGCTTTTGCAGGTGGGCAATATTTCACATGCAGTTTGGTTTGTATGCTGTAAACATCACTGAACAAAAACAAAACCATTCAGAAAAATAGCACTGAAAAGATTGGAAGCTGCTAAGGATAGAATCATTCTCAGTTATGGCGTGGTCTAAAGGTTTGCCTTCTTGGAATCCCGAAGGGAAGCCGTTTTATGAATGACCTAAGGAGAGCACACAGAGGAATGAGCTGAGGCAGAGGTAAGTTTGTATTTATGCACATTTAATAATTGTGATTAAACTTTGATTATATTGTGTTTTACTGTAATTTTATAGAAAACAAGTGGTTTTGTTGGGTGTACCTGTATACTGTAAACCATGCATATCAAATCAACCATATACAGGCTAATTTCACTTTTTTAAATATAAGTTAATTCTCAACAGGTTGCCACAAAATCAACAAAATTGGATTATTGCAATATCAAAATAACCAATAGTTATTTCAATAGTGCATTATTCACCTGGCCTGACAAATAGCCACACAATTGACTTGGAGGGTAACACTGTGGAACACCAGTTTGCAATGAGAACAGTAAATGTGTCTAACAAAGCTTCCTCCTAGCTAGATGGGCAATTAAGGAATACTGCTCTGCCACAAAACTGTCACAGATGCAACACCTGAGCCACGTCTCTGGCTTCCTCAAACCTCTATCTGGAGAGGAAAAGAGCTGTTTTTTCCAAATGAAGCCTTGTCTTAGTAATCTTCTTTTCTAATGAGATCTGATAACTGTCATTGAGTCGAACTTTTTGGCCATATTGAAGCAGTTAAATTGGCTGTCTACTTAGGCTTGAAAAATCACGTAAATGAAGTCAACCCAAAAGATGTATTATATATTCTTGCGCTTTGCAATGAACACTAAAGCGAAGGAAAGACAATGGATAATCCAGAAAAGTCCCAATCAGCTCTGACAAAAATGCTGCACCAAAAAACCATTATTTGTAGGACTAGCATTTATTAAGATAGTTAACACTAGTTATTAAGAGAGCAATCCCATAAGAATTCGTAACTCCTTTAGTTTACCTGATATGGCTTTCTCATTAGTCAATAAATTTTATAGATTTTTTAAAATTTTATGGATTTTTTTTGTTTCAAATTCCATCTAGACTAATGAAAAATTATGGCCTACATTTTCTAGTAACAGAAAAAAAATGTTAATTTAAAACTTTATCCTATGTAATAGCTATTTTATTCCTAAACAGCAATACTGCAGTATACACAAATAAATGTAGATTTTAACTATGTGCAAATTGCATCAGATGCATTTTTTAAAGTGTCATGATTTTATTATCCATAAGAGTACCTTCTCTTCCCTCTCCCTTTCTTCTGACTATCTCTTTCCTCTCTGCAAAATCACTCTTGTTATCACACATACAGACTGTAACACAGGTGGGTGTTAGGATTGTGAGGACGGAGGTGCTTTATAACAATACATAATAAAACACACTGTTGAATTTTACTAACAGCAAGTTGAAACAGACATCCACTGTCTTCAATATCCATTGGCCCACAACACTCACCTTCATTCATTTGATTCAAAACTTTTTGTTTTCTGAGCTGGAGGTTATAGAGAAAAGAATATGAAAGAAAGTGGTGCCACATACATTTTAACTTTTATAATGTCATCAGTAAGTTCTTGTTATGTTAATAGAAAATTCTACCATCATAGTATTTAGAACTTGAAGCTAAAATTTAAAAGTTAATATGTGAAATTTCTGAAAATAATATGTGATGAAGACTAATCTAATAATCCTAAGAGAATATACTAATTCTGTTTTTGTTTTTGGTTTTTTTTTTTTTTTTTTTTTTTTGCATTACTCAGGTATAGTGAAATTAGTACATGAAATAATGAAGAAAAGATGCACCCATTGGTGGGAATTGAATGTAGTTGACCTCTGTGGCCCAATTTCTCTGCTGCAAAGAAGGCTCCTGGTATTCACAGTCATTTAAAATAAAGGAAAGGAAATGTCTATAAAGGATTTTAATGGATTCCTAATAACATTAACTTAGCTTGATACTCTCTGCTCCTCTTAAATTGATGTTTAAAACTTTTCCTAGAATGTGAGCAGTTCCTTAGTGTAAGTGATGATAATAATAATAATACAAATCAAAATTCTCTTCCAGGAAGAAATCTAATATGGTAGTTTTTAGCCAACAGTGACTTATCTGACATATAATATCTAGTTTGTAGTGTGTACAATGAAAAACTCTAAGAATACAAGAAAGAATATTTTTCATTTTAAAAAATCAATTTTACTCAAAGATTATAATAAAGCTTTGGAATTTTGATAGTAAAATTTATTTTCAGACTGTTGTATAAGCTTCCTGACCTGCATATTTATAGGTTTAGTAAGGTATGGTTGTCAGAGTTACCGTTCCTTGTCCATTTGTACTTATTTTTCTGGAGTAAGTCTCTCTCTCTCACTCCTTCCCTCCCTCCTTTTATGTATTCACACGTATTTCTTATTAGTCAATAAACTGCATGCACACACACACACACACACAAATCCATTATGAAAATACATAATTTCATGGGTTTATAAAAATAAATTATCAAAAGGAGGAAAGGTAAGTCAAATTGTGGTCTTATGAGCTTGTCCAGGTCCTCCAGGTACTATTATTATGTGGTTTCTGAAGATACATTTGTTACACTCTTTGCAATGTCTAAAATTTTAATTTTCCGCTATGAAGCATCTAAAGTCTGTCTGGGATAGTCGGAAATGTGTTTCTAATTGCTTTTTCCATGCAAAAAAGATACAATAGATTACCAACAACAGGACTATTAATCATCCATCTAAGTGCAGCTTCTCTTCTGCATGCAATATTTATAAGTGTTTATATACTCGTGGCTAATGCTAACAATCAATGCCTACTTGATGAGCCAATCTATATAATTGTCAAATGCCTGAAACTCACCAGAAGATTAAGTTGATTCTTGGCTTCTGTTCCAGATTGGATTTGTGATTAAAAGAAAGAGAGAGAAAGAAAAGATATCTTTTCAAAGTTTCTATTAGGAATGGAAAAGTAATCTACTGCATTTTTCTTGTAGATAGTAGAATCATTTTTACTGTGTATTTTCATATGTCAACTATAATAACAAAATAGGTAGAGATAATTTTTCCTGCCTCTGTATTTGTGAAATACATCTCAATGTACAGTTTCTGTGATGCTGAGATTAAAAACAAAACCCAATTACTTTAATAGTTTAATTGAGAACTTTTAGACCTTACAAAAGTTAAGCTTAGCTTTCATCAATGTGCAGATATGGTTGTGTTGCATGTCTTTTGTTATTTTTGCAATTTTGTTATTTTTGTGAGGAATATAAATCACATTCTCATAGTGATGTTCATTAACTGCTAGTCAACTTATTTTTTCTTTTACTATTTTTGTTTTACTAGTAAAACTTATACAGAGTGATGCAATTCAACCCAGGGCATTAAAACTTTTTCTTTTGTGTATTTAAATATCAAACAAGATACACAATTGCAAATTTGTATTTTACATTTGAGATTTTATCAATGATTTTATTTTATTTTATTTTATGTATTTAGTTTTCTGAGAAGGAGTCTCACACTGTCGCCTGGGCTGGAGTGCAATTGCGCCATCTCAGTTCGCTGCAACCTCAGCCTCACAGGTTCATGCAATTCTCCTGCGTCAGCCTCCCAAATATCTGGGATTACAGGCACACACCACTACAACTGGTTAATTTTTTGTATTTTTAGTAGAGATGGGGTTCACTATGTTGGCTAGATTGGTCTCGAACTCCTGACCTCGTGATCCGCCAGCTTCAGCCTCTCAAAGTGCTGGGATTACAGGCGTGAGTCACTGCTCCCCGTCATCATTATTTTACCTTATTTTGTAGAGCAACTCATAAATATGTTTATAAACTAGCATAGTTTTAGTACTTCTTAAACTCTTAATAAACTTGATTTTTACCCTAAATATTTATCTTCAAGATTCAAACCAAAAGAGTTTTGAAGTTTGTACTCATTCAATAATTTACATTCTATGTATATCATGCCATGCCAGATTCTACAAATAATAAAAAGAAGACTTTAAGTTAAGATCATTTATCTCAAAATTAATGTTTCTTTAGGGAACCAAAGACACCTATGGCAGATTCAATACCAATATCCAAACACTACCTAAGTGGTCACTGAGGAAGGGCAATGGAAACTTACAAAATTGTTACTGAACAATATATTCAGAAGATAGCATCTCAGAGAAGGTGGGATACACATTGTATTCAAAAGAGTTGATGGGATTTGAATGGGCCAAGAGAAGAAGAGGGCTCAGATGAGAGGGATACTCTAAAGAAAGGCTCAGAAGTGGAAATGATTAGCATGGCTCAGTAGGCAGATCAAAGAGGTAGGGGGAGGCATTTCCTTTGGAATTGCTGAAATAGCTGGAGATACATTTGCAAAGGCAGTCAGTAAGTACATTTTATGGGGAGGATATAGAATTTCAGACTGCAGAGTTTTTGTTTTACCTTGCAATTGAAACCCATTTTAAAGTAACCCGCCAAGGTGACAGGTCAGAATCAGAATTTTACAAATATTTTTCTAAACACAGTTACAGGTTAAACGAAAAAGTTGCTCTCCCAGAGACAAGTTAGACTATCCTCTAAAGAGTGCTGTCGAACCAATTCTGTGCCAGGCCACAGGAGAGAGATCCTGGTGAATGCTGGAACTTGGTGAGGATTGGAGAATTTTGTTTTCCTTTTCTACTTCATCATTGTTGAAATTTGAAAATGAGGGAACACTGCAAGGAGAAAAATTAGACTAACTAGAGCTTGGGAAAGTTACTTATTACTTGAGTAGCCTCTCATAGGATTCTGGGCTCTCAAATCCCCAGAGCCTATTACCAACACAGATTTATAGCATTTTTCAGGACGAACATATGTGTGTTTGTACAGACACACACATATGTATGCTTATATATATGACACATAGATCACACACTGGTGATGTATGGTGTTCTTAGAGTGGAGGCAAGGAAAATAGGATAAGATCACACATGTGGCCATTTCTTTTATATCCCTTAGTAATTCCACATTGTTCTCTTTCCTTCTGGTTATTGTCTACCCTCATCTCTGCCCCCAAACCCTTCTTTGCTTCTCTATTTCTCATTTCATCATCAATTTGTTTCTTTTGCCTATCTTCTCCATTTTGCTTTTGGTAAAAGGTTCAACAGAGATTACCAAGAACAGAAACAGCAAGGTAATAGTGAGTCACTTACTTCTAGAAACCTTGGAGCACTTGTGGAATATATGGATGCCTGAGAATTTACAGACTTAATAAGAACAATTAGAGAGGAAAAGTGGTAATTACAAAAACCCAAGAATGGCATTTCTTGAATAAAAAGTTTCCTCTTTATGCTGTCTCTCCATCAGCAGGCTATTGCTATCATGGTTTATAAGCATGACAGATAGCCTAGACATTATGGATGGAAGCTTGGAATATCATCGGATAGAGTGGTGCCATCAGAGGAATTCCTGGTATTACCAAATGGAGTAGGCATGGGAACAGTTTTTGTGACAAATATTTTGGATGTCTTCACTCCAACCCCACCCACTGTAGGGATAAGGGCAACAGAAGGCATGAGAATTTGAACAGAAGAGACATGCTACTTCCTGTACTTCCTACACAAGACCCAGTGACCACAGGCTCCTGGGGAGTATGATATAACCTGTTACCATTTCTTCTTACACCTGACCGCAAATTGTATGTACTCTGTAACTCTTCCGTAAATCTTTCTGGAATAGACAGATTTAAACACTACTAATAAAATACACACCGCTACATGCTATACATTCTTAATAGGCACGAACGTTTATACAGAAATTTTGATTTTTCTCAGACGCCTATTTATTTTGGGTGTATTTCTAAGATATTTTGTTTCCTAAATTCATCTGATATCACTGCAGCATAGACCATTGTTTACATATACTACAAAAAAACTAGACTAAATTTAAATTTTAAGGAGAGAAAATATGATCCCATGAAGAAAGGCTCCAAGATTTATCTTTCCATGAAAAAGTTAGAATGTTTGTCACAATTTGTAAAAGTAGTACATCCTCTAGCAGGAGGTTGTACATGCTGACTGAGCAAAATCCTCACAGATTTTCAGCAAAAGAGTCTCCTACAGTATTTATACATCTGTTCACTATTGTTGCCAGGTATGTTGCCTCACTGATGGATAATAGAATTTAATTAAACCTAGCACATATTATATTTACAATATTTTAAGAGTAGTGTTTAGCACAATTCTGCTGGCATTTCTTCTTCAAAAATATTTACAATTTCCATTTTGGTGGGCTGTTTAAGTATTAAAATCAGAGTTCTACTCTCTAATTAAAGTGTAAAAGCATTACCCCAGAAAGTTCTCATTGCTTAAATGACATATAAAACATCTTGGGTGGAAATAAACTTGTCCCAAGCTCTCAAAGGCAATTACGCCTGTTAGTTACAATGCTCCTTTAAGAGAGAAAGAATAATCTAATTGAATGGCCATATGCACTATTTTATTAGGTTGATGCTTTGCATTTTAGCATAGTTGGCATTTGTGAAAGGAATTCTTTTGCATGGAGAAACTTTAAAATGCCCAAAACAGATAATATATCACCTTGATATGCCCTTACTGACTTTTTATATTATGAAAAGATTTAAAGCAAGATGACTGCTATTTAAGTAGTGGGCAATTTTTTAAAGTATAGATTTCCATCACATAGTTTCACATGCTGTAACTGAGTTGTGTTAGTAGGAGATTATCAACAGTACTGAAAAAATCATTCAACAGTAAACAAAGCTTCGGTTAGGATATGACAAAACTAAGTTAAATACCATCTAATGTCAGATCAAGAGGCTGATTTTAACAGAGATTATCTGTAAATTTTATAACTATGAAAGTGAGAATATCAAAAGGGAAAGGAGGCACAGCTATTTTAATTTATTTTATGTACTATAAGTCAGTTGTGGTCCCTCTGATAAAGTGATTTCACAGTTAAATTTCAGGACATAGCTAGAGTGTTTAGCATAGTAATATAATATCATAATCTAATTTGTACAATAGATCCCTGAATAAATCAGTGAGTTTACACTTATTGTCTGATATTTAACCAATACAGTTTCACCAGCAAAGGTCCATGACATTGGGAAGAAAAAAGTAGTTATGAGCTATGTTTGTATACATTTTTGAAAATTAGCCATGATTATAGGAAAAGTGTTAAGTTTCTGGTTAGGATTTCCATTCATTATGAAAAATTCATAGAAGTATACTTTTTTGAAACACTTCATAATAATCTTTTTTCCACAACTTAAAATGTGATGTTAAGAGCCTTGAGAGAGAAATGTAGTAAATGGTTTTTCTAGGGAGTAAATGACTCCAGTTCAGAGTTTTCTTAAATAAATTTCTAGAGAGTTTTAAAATACTTTTTATTTTGTGAGCTGAATTGTGTCTTGCCAAAATGTAGACACAGAAGCCCTAATTCTTAATGCCTTAGCATGTGACTTTGTTTGGAAATAAGGACTTTAAATAGGGAACTAATGTAAAATGGGTAACTAGGATAGGCCTTAATATAATACAATTGTGTTCCTTACAAAAAAGAGTTTGGAACATAGACACACACAGAAAAGACCACGTGAAGACACAAAAGAAGATTACGTGTGCAAGCCAAAGTGGTAAGGCCTCAGAGGAAATCAGTCTCAGCATTACCTTGATCTTGGACTTCTAGCTTCCAGACTGTGAGAAAATAAATTTCTATTGTTTAAGCCACCCAGTCTGTGGTACTTCATTATGGCAGCTACAGCAGACTCATGTAATCATCGATACTGCACATTCAGTTTTCCTTAGCAAGATGCTATACTTGACTAGACACTAGACTAAAAGAAGAGGAGCATCTCCATAAAACCTCTTTAAGAAGAATACAATTAAATTTCTCTAGAATGCGGATCCTGAAAAAAATTAGTAAGGAAGACAAAAGAAAACTATTGTACTCTGATGAGATAATATCCATTCACTTTATCCTCTGAATGTTTACTTGTTCATTTTGTAATGTATTTGAGCATTCCATCCTCCACTGTGTGTGCTCACCAAATTTTTGTTTATTGATTGATGGAAACCAATGGAAATATTACCTTCAGGAAAATAAAAAAGCTTCGTTGGCATCTTTTAGATAGATAACACTTTTCTAAGTACATTAAGGAAAGTGAAACAATTATTTTGATTAATAATTCTTCTTCCTGCCTGAAAAAATGTAGAATATACTTGATAGAAGTCAGTCAACCTTTCTATAATAATAAAAATAATAATATATTACTGTTTTAATGATAAATTATATAATAATTATTAAATAATAATATATTTATAGTAGCAATCACATATTAATAATTGACTATGTCAGGCACTGTGCAAAGTATTCTAATATATTGTAGCTAATTTTGTATAACTGTTTGAGGAAGGTAAAATTTTTTCCATTGAAAAATAATAAATCTGAGGATCAGAGAAGAGAGTAAGATGTCCCAGATCACAAAACATTCAAGAGAGAGAGCCAGGATTCAAACTATGGTCAGAATGATGGGGTTGGGAGGTTCTTTATCAATATCCAATCTGTATTTCCCAATTCCCAACACATTTATTTTCTGTTTTGCTGTTGTTGTAATTTGCTTTTTTCCTAGTGAGGGCAGTCATTTTTCAAAAATCTGTATTAGTAGCTGATTCAACACCACTTATCTTCAGCTTATAAAGGCAGAATTATATGTTTGGAAGAGTTTCGTAGAATTTTGTTTGTTTACAGTCCTCAATATCTGCTCATCATCCTAATTGCATTTGGTTTCCTTTTGAAAACAGTAGCTCCATCTTTCCTGCTGCCATTTCTGGTGACTGGTGCTTTCACTTCAGATCTTTCTCTCTCTCTGTACTTTGGAAGAAGTGAAGTGACCTTAACATGGTTAACTGGATTTTCTTTCTGTGACTTTGTATCTTAGACTGAAAGAAGCATAGAGTAAATAACAAGAATTCACATATTTTCCATCAGAAAACTTGGGCATGACTCTCAAACTGTTCCTGCTACCAAGAGTATCAGGAATAGCCTGGATTCCATTGTTTTCACATTTGTTTTTTAAGCTTTGCTTTGTGTGTGCCATTTGTATTGTTTGGTGTGTGTATCACAAAGTTCCTGTTATGATGGATTTTTTTTCTGTTTCTCATAATGGCATAAGTCAGTGAAAACAGAAAAAGACAAGCAATAATAGGAAGTGTGTGTGTGTGTGTGTTTGTGTGTGTGTGTTGTGTGTACATGTGTGAGAGAGAGAAAAGGAATGAAAAAGTGGAAGCAAGAGAAATAGCTTCCAACTCTTTACTGCTTAAGTCATCTGACCATCTGTATCAGCCACATATCTTCTCTATTCCAAATCAGGTATTTATAAAGGACTTTTTTCCTCAAATTTCTTATGCATTTTTAAAGTTTCTCTAAAATTAGTTTAATATAGGATATTACTTTTTGTCTGGCAAGGTATTATCTCTTCCACTTATCGACATGAATTATTATGATAGGTGACTGGGATACAACTTTTATTCCCTTGTAAGTAAGCCCAGATCACACTTTAATATCATTCCCATTGCCAGAGACACCACAAGAGCCAAAGTAAATAGGGCCCAGTAAATCTGTGAGAATGTGTTCTAATGCTGTCAAGGCATGGTAAATGTATGCCTGGAAATCTAAATTAGAGCTTGAAATTATTTTCACTATAGTCCCAATATTAGACACAGTATTACAGGGTGACTTTTTTCCAACACGGACATATTATGATTTTATTATGCATTAATGTGTGATGTTACACAGATCCAGGGTTTGGTCTAACAAGCACATGCATTTAATGTGTGTTAAACATATTCAAATAACCAACATCCACATAAACTTTTTGGGAAAAAAATGTGTATTAATATAAGGCCATACACTTTTTATGTTTGTCTTAGAAATGAGTAATCACTGAAGTAGTACTTTTACAATAACAATAATGTACTTATTCTGTAAAAATTATCTTTCTGCAAAAATACTGTATAGTAACCTTTTCTAGATTAATTATTGGAAATTTCAAGAAACATATATAATAAAGACAAAAGAATAGTTTGCTTACATGTTTATTTTAGTTTATCTATGCTATTAAGTTAACCAAAGAGCATCACAAAGCATTTTTTTTCAAGCTACTAGAAAAACTTAGCTGCCCCGCTTGTCAACTGCAATAATAATCCTGACATTCATCCCCACCACCAGCACCGGACACTGTAACTTCTTAAAAACTAATTGTAAAGAAAAGTAGTAAGGAAGTAAGCTTTGGATTTTATGAGAGAGGGTCATTTTACTTTCTGTAGTTGTGTATACATGTGGGCCATATGCAAAATGCTTGTGTTTATCTATCTTTATCAGGCAGCATTAAAGTCCAATCAGATATTAATATTTTCCTTTAATGCTGTGGCAGGGATTCATAATGATATTTTGCTGGCTCAGCCTTTATCTGTAGACTTTCTAAAACTCTGACTGTGCTTAATCCCCACTAGCCAAAGACATCTTTAAGGCTGTCTCACATGTGCATTCAAATAGTAATTACTGTCACACTCTTCCACTTTGGACAATCTATCCCTTCATGCATGTCTATACCTGACATTATGAGTTAGTTTATTTATGAAGAATTTCAGCCATTGTTAAGAACCATTTCACAATATGATCTAATAGGAAATGCTATACAAAGGAAGTTTGACTTTACTCTCGATTTCAATTGCATTACACTCTTGTATAAGTCAGAGTGAAGTGCTATTTGTGTTCTTATTGCTTGGGTATTCTTCAAAAAGCTCTGCACAGTTTCTGAGAGAAAGAGGAAAATACGAGTGACATACACAGGTTGGAACTCTTACACATTGCTGATGAGAGTGTAGAGTGGCACAACTCTGGAAAACTCATTGGCAGTTTCTTACCTTGTATCCCAGCAATTCCGTTCCTAGGTGCTTACCTGAGAAAATTGGGAGTGAGAAGAATGTGTCCTCAAAAGCACCTGTGAAAGAATCATCACAGCAGCATTACGTATAATAGCCAAAACCTTGAAACAACCCAAATGCCCACAAAAGGAGATGAGATAAACAAATTGTGGTATATTCATGGAATAGATACTACCTAGAAATAAAAAGGTATGAACTGCAGCTATAAAAAACAACATGAATGAATTTCTAAAACACTATGTTGAGAAAAATAAATCAGACACAAAGAGTAACCTCTTAATGAAGCTGTCGCATATCTTCAATATAGCAAGAAAGATATCTCAATCAAAGAAAGGCTTTAAAGTTATTTTTACCTTATTCTCCAGGACAAATAAAAATATATAATTTCAGAAAAAAAATACAATGAAGTTTTTTTGGGAAGTAATAGAAGTATCATATAGAGGGTAAAAACATAGGTCTTGGACATAGATCAGAAAGTTTGACTTAACATTTAGTAGCTGTGTGTTATTTAGAAAGTAACAGCTCTAAACATCTCAGTTTCTCAGGATAGGGTTGTGATGACAATCAAGATATTTATTCCCTATTGAGGTAGGAGTTATTAAGAAATTATTTTAGACAGAGCGAGGAAAAAAGGGGTCCTTGGAAGATTTTTCGTATTGGGCTGTGATGACAATCAACATATTTATTCCATATTGAGGCAGGAATTATTAAGAAATTCTTTTAGGCAGAGAGAGGGAAAAAGGGGTCCTTGGAAGATTTTTCGCAGCTCGTGTCTAGTATGAAAGCCCTGGGTCTTAGACCCGGGCAGGCAACCTTTGATATGCAAATGCAAGGCATTGGAAACTGGGTCCACCCAACATGGCGATTCCCACCGTTGTCCTTTTGCCCTTGTTCCCATATGTGCCTGGTGACATGCCCGCCCCCACACATCCCCACGTGCGTGGAACATCATGGTGCTCTACATTTGCATATTAAAAGGCTAGGGTGGAATGCTAGTTTTTTCGCAGGCTACGTGAATGACCTGCCTGGTCAAACCAACCCCCTGAGCTCTAAGCAAATCAGACACCCTCTCCTCCAGCCATCAAATGTAGCAGGCTAATATTACCTGAAGGCGGGGTTCCTTCTGTTAGATATGAGTTCAAAATTTCTTTTCAAAGAATTAATATGTCAGTATGTTCAATTCTTTGCCTTCTACTTTTAAACTTAACTTCCTCGTAAAGCAACCTTTTTCAATTACCTACGCCACCCTGACTCATTTTGATCACCTGCTCCACTCTACATTGCAATCACCTGCTCCACCCTAACTCCTTCCAATTACCTGCTACCTGCTCTGCTCTGACTCCCGCCAAAGCACTCACTTCCTCATTCTCTTTAATTAGCCAATCGGAATCAGTTTCGCCTGTGCCGGTCTAACCCTAGCCAATAGGGGAGCGACACAGCAGCAGGGGCCATGAGCATTGGGGATAAGAACCCCTTCCCCCGCGTTGTCCAAGTATGGGCTCACCATTGCTCCATCTGTAAGGGTGCACGCTTCTGTAGAAGTAACTTGCCTTGCTGAGAATTAAGAAAATTTTATATTCGAGCACTATTTCTTTTGCGGCACTGAAACTTCATATATAACACCTCTCTAGGCTTTGGAGCCTCCCTCCCTCTGTCTCTGTATAGGGGAGCTTCTTTCTTTCTTTCCCCTTCTTTCTTGCCTATTAAACTTTCTGCTCCTTAAAGCTACTCCACGTGTGTCCCTGGCATTTTTTTCTAATTAGAATCGAGATGAAGAACCCTGGTGTTTCTCCACTCATCCAAGCCCTATCACTATGAGGAGGAAAGCATTTTCTTTGTTTGTAATTTTCGTATTTACACATCTTTAAATATAACTTCATTGGTTTTTTCCTTAATTATATATGTGATTTTCATCATTCCAATGAAAACAATTTCAAGAACTATTAAATAAAATTTAAATATAAGTTTTCTATTTTTCAACTCCCTTCTCCTGAAATAACCAGAGTTAATGATACTGTATTTATTAATCCACAATCTTTTACACAGCACAGACATACATACATTCATATATAATTGTTTTCCCAAAAGACGAGTTCCAAAACTTTGTTTTTCTGTTTAATTCTGAGTATTCTAATAGACATGCTTCTAAGTCTATTGATAATTTCTAAATTTAGTTCACAAAATATTTTGGGCAACTGCAGAAAAATTGAAATAAATGCACAACATCTTGGATAATAAAATTGAGTCAAACAGTGCTAATATGATAGATAATATTCTGACATGTTTAGTTTAAATTCAATTACATTAGTATTTAGCCAGGAACTGTTTTTAGTATTTATTTTAATAGAAGATTTGAGTATTTTGATAGGTAGAATGGAATATGTCAAAGAAATGTCTTTGACAGATAGAAATTTTTAGATCCAATATATTTTTGTTCATTTATAACCAATGTTTCTGTGTTAAAAACATAGATAACTCACTGTCTGTATTAATACATAAAATTCAGTAGATAATGTTGGCCAATCAACAACCAAAGAGTGAAATAGTTTCACATTCAATCTAATACAGTGATCTTACTCCTTGAAATAAATGAATAATCTAAATGCCTCCTTAACAATCTAGTTCTTATTATAGCTCTGAAAAAAATGGAATTAATTTTTCATTCTATAATCTGAAAGTACACTGCTAAATATTGTGAAGTCACTCTGTCTAATGTCTCCATTATTTCAAAATTTAAAATGATGCTGGAATCAGGCCCTGAACAGCATAGAGATTAGAGCAGACAACTGCATTAATGTAGTGTTAATTGTCCTGTATGAGAAAGCTTATTTTAAGCTGCACAAAGTTTACTAATTTATCAGTTTTTAATAACATTTTATTACAATATGACTCTAGGGCTTCTCTTATAACCAAAGAAGAACATTTGATCTTCATTTAAAAATAAAATAAAACTCTCATTTCAAAATCCCAATGCTTATGGGAAACAGAATTAAATGCTCTTACTTTTTTCAAGCTTTTATTATAATCGGGATTAAATATCAATAAATTCATGTCTAAATTTTATAATCTCCTCCTGCAGTATAGAAAGTAAGCTGAACTCTTTGCATCTACTATTAAAATTACACATTAGAGTTAATTCCATATCCATTATTCTTTTTCATCTAATTGAATTGCCTTAACTTCAGTAAATTGCCCTGGTGACCAGACTTCATTAGCATGTGCATAAATTCTTAGCTGCATGTCTTGGCAATTTATCTATATTAGTAATTTCTGATTTCTAATAGCCCAAGAGAATACAATATGGTTGTTGTCTTTGTTTTGTTCTAAGTGATCATAAAATAAGACTCATGGTTCAGCCAATGGATTTGAGGTTGGAACTAATAAGGATTGCTTCCAATTTTGAGTTTCTTGAGATAAGAGACTCTTAGTTAGATGTGTATTTTTCCATAGTACCTATATAGTGCATTATACTCAGACAACTAATACACTTTGAATACTTTTATTGAAACATAGTTAATGGAAAAATATAGAGTATTATTTAGTGTAATATGTATCCAAAACCTTATATTCCCAAATGGTAAGCAGTTATGTGGTTAAGGGAGCAAAGAAACACCCAGGGGTAACTAACATCTTTGAACTTTGATGTCTTGTTTTTCTCCCCTGCAAACAGGAATAATAGAAATCATAGAAACTACTTCATAAAAGCATAATGAGGATAAAAAGCAACACCATAAATGAAGCCATTCGATATTTTCTGATACATAATATGCACTCAGTAAGAGTAAAGCATTAATAAAGTATAGTGACTCTAGGACTTGGGAGGAGGAGTAACAGAATATTTTTTGAATCCCTATTATAAATGTAAAGGATGATGATAAGTGCTTTTCTTAGGTTACTTTTTTCCTCATTAAATAATCAAGGATTCATATTATAAATACAAATTAGAATTCAGTGGAGTTATTGTTGTTTGCTGAGATGTGGTTAATAGTATAAAGTAGATGAGGTTCCAGACATGCTACTCCAAAATATGGTATTTTCGCATGTGAGAAAATAACAAAGGCAGGAAAGCCACTCTCATCTTTTTCTGGTCCTTCTCTTCTGAAGCAGTTTACAAAATCTTCATTCCAGAGATGCCCACTCCATACCCAACGAAAAACAATACCCTAATCTCTGAAGATAACAGAGAGGAATCTGAACAAATACACCCTTCTAAGTTCCCTCCAGTTTATTACCATTTGATTAGACCTCCTTTGTCTAATCACACTTCTCTACAACTATCCATTTCTTCATCAAACTAAACATAAAAAAAGTACAGGTTTCCCTGTTTATTTGGGTCTTAATTTCTGA
Organism: Chlorocebus sabaeus; assembly: GCF_047675955.1. Taxonomy (NCBI): domain Eukaryota; kingdom Metazoa; phylum Chordata; class Mammalia; order Primates; family Cercopithecidae; genus Chlorocebus; species Chlorocebus sabaeus. The sequence continues at coordinate 22,814,787 of NC_132925.1, read as the reverse complement.
AGCCTCCCAAATTACATAAAACTTATATTAAATAAATGTCTATGCTTGTTAAACTGTCTTTTGTTATAGGTGCCTCAGCTATGAACCTAGTAATGAGTAGGGAAAGAAATCTTTTCTCCTCTACATAGTTCAAACCTAGATCCTCCGAGACCAGGGAACTTGCTCTTTCCTTGATACCTTGAACTTGAATGCTGACATTTGAGGGCATGAAGGCATAGAGTAAAAGGGGAACAGGTGATGCTGCATGAGTCACTAGCTTCTATTTTCAAATTCATGGTGGATTGTCTGAGACATTCATTATTAGACAAATTTCATTTGTAGGTGGTGGAAAGTTCAGATGCTGGTTTAAATATCAAACAGTATCTATTTATACACACCATGGTAAGCACTTCACATTAACTATGGCTACCACTTATAATGATGTGATTGAAATACAATTATTTATTTTATAATTCTGAATACAATGGTGAAATGGTTACAGACTGGTGGGGTCAGACGTCTCACTATAGTGCCTTTGTACTTTCCTTCCCCTCATTGCTGCTCATGATAATGGCAAACCCAGCTGACTTAAGTCACAGATGAAAAAAGGCGTTGACAATTAATAATAGTAAGAACTCTGACAATATTACATTTTATGAAAATTCTAAATTGAACAGTCAAACCTTTACAGTTGAGTACAATAGACGGGATGGTCTCACCACCTAATGCAGTCTCTAGTATAAACCAAAAATTTCAGCTATTTATAAAAATTACTTACAGCATTTTTAATTTTAAGGCTTTCAAAATGCAGAGACCCCCTAATGAGAATCATTTTTACTTTAGAGTGTTCAATGCTATTTCATTTAATGTGACTCCTCGGTTTTTATATTTCCTTTTTGAGTTCCTAAAATGTTAGAATCTTATAATGGATTAATAAAGAAAAACATGACAAAAATATATCTTGATATCATTCTCACACTGCTAGTCAGCATGTTTCTTACATGAGTTTACAGTAACACAACAGCAACAGTTAAATTTCACATTAAACTTTCTTTGCTAGTAATTTTTTTAAGAACTTAATCTTATGTCTACTTAGAGCATTAAATTTCTTTATAGAGAAAGATAAAAACACAGAGACACAAAGTTTTAAGTGAATATTTAGAAAGTTTTAGATTAGGAAACTCTTTTTCCAGAGATACTCCTAATGTTTTCTGAGGATCCTCAGTAACCTAACACATTCAAGATTTTGATTCTCGTAATGTTGTCTTAATTCCCCAGACAAATGAGCCAGGCCTCTGCTTATTCTTCGACACGCATATCACATCACCCCAGCAAGAAATGGATTTCCTCAGAATTATTGCTTATCTGGAGAGAATAACAGTTCACAAAGTCCAATCAGATCAAAGCAGCTTCATGATCTAATTAAGACTCACATGGATTCAAAAACACTTCTATTGAGCACCTGGGGCATTGCATAAAATGACTACAGCTTCAAGCACAATGTCAATGAAATAAAAGTTATACTTTGTGAAATAGATTGTAATCTAAGTATAGATATTCATCTTTCTTTTATACTCAATGGCCTTTGTCCATCTGTGTATGTGTTCAGTTAATGCATATTTATAAGTGATGAAAAGGGAAACAAGTCATCATTATTTTTATCAACTTTGGTTAAAAATACATATCGGTTAATGTTGTCAGGTAACATACAAGATGCTCCGTTGAATTTGAATTTCCAGTATACAATAAGTAAATTTTTTAGCACAAGTGTGTGCCAAATATGGCATAGAGCATACTTATACTAAATAGTCATTGTTTATCTAAAAATCTAATTTAACTGAGTGTCATATTTCCTTTCTCTTTTTCCAGCTTTATTGAACTATAATTGCCAGAAATTATATATATAGCCATGTGTTCTTTAACAACAGAGATGCCTTCAGAGAAACACATAATTAGGTGATGTCATTGTGGGAACACTTTAGATTGTAAACCTAGATCATATAGCCAACTACACACCTAGGTTATATGGTATAGCCTATTGCTCCTAGGCTAAAACCTGCACAGCATATTACTGTACTAAACACTATAAGCCATTGTAGCACAGTGATAAGTATTTGTATATCTAAATATCTAAACATATAAAAGGTACAGTAAAAATACAGTATTATAATATTATGGGACCACTATCGTATATGTGGTCCACTGTCAACCAAAATGTGTTAATGTGGCACATGACTGTATTTAAGGAGCACAATGTGACATTTTTATGCATGCACACATTGTGAAATGATTGCCAGCCCCAAGCTATTATAACTGGCATACCTATCACCTTATATCATTATCAGTTTTTTTTCATTTTGTGATGAGAATACTTACGATCTACTCTCCTCACAAATTTCAAGTATATATTATTATTAAGTGTAGTCACAATGCTATACATTAGGTCTCCAAAACTTATACATCTTGTATGTGAATGTTCATACACTTTGACCAACATCTGCCTATCTGCCTCACTCTCTGACCTCTGGTAACCAGTCTTCTATTCTCTGTTTCTATGAGTTTTACATTTTTAAATTCCACATACAAGTGAGATGATGCAGCGTATTAGTCTGTTTTCAAACTGCTATAAAGATACTACCTGAGACTTGGTAATTTATAAAGGAAAGAGATTTAATTGACTCAGAGTTCCACATGGATTGGGAGACAGGAAACTTACAATCATGGTAGAATGTGAAGGGAAAACAGGCATCATCTTCACAAGGCAGCAAGAGAGAGCAAGAGTGAAGGGGGAACTGTCAAACACTTTTAAAACCATCAGTTCTTGTGATAACTCCCTCACTATCATGAGAACAGCACGGGGGAAACCACTCCTATGATCCAATCATCTCTCATCACGTCTCTCCCTGAACACAGGGGGATTATAATTCAAGATGAGATTTGGGTGGGGACACAGAGCCAAACCATATCATGTAGCATTTGTCTTTCTGTGCCTGGCTTATTCACTTAGCATAATGTACAGCAGCAGCATCCTGTTGTTGCAAATGACAAAATGTCCTTCTTTATAAAAGCTGCATAAGTCACTTCTCAAAAGAAAATACATAAATGGTCAATTAGGATATGAAAAAATGTTCACTATAACTTAATCATCAGAGAAACGCAAGTCAAAACTACAATGAGACATCACCCTACATTTGTTAGGATGTCTATTATCAAATAGGCCAGAGAGAAGTTTTGGCAAGGATGTGGAGAAAAGAGAACACTTGTACACTCTTGGTGGGAATTAAAATTGGTAAAGCTGTTATGAAAAACTGAATGAAACCTCTTCAAAAATGAGAATCACAACCTCCATGGTCCAGCAATCCAACCTCTGGGTATATCCAAAAGAAACGAGATCAGTATCTTGAAAAGATTTCTGCACTCTTATATTTATAGCAGCATTATTCACAAAAGCCAAGATATGGAAGCAACCTAGGTGTCCATTGATAGACGAATGGATAAAAAAGTCTAATATTTCTTATTTGTTAAATCTGGACACCCTAATTTAGGTACAAGCTTCCTAGAAAACAAATGGCTTAGAACCCGATTATTTTATTTATAGAGATCTGTTATAAGAAATACCAAAAATGCGTGCAAAGGTGTACAAAATGCACTTATGCACTGAATATTTATTTCACACATTTTCTAGGCACTAGAGATAAATCAGAGAAGAATACAGTAAGGTGCTTGCTTCATGGAGCTGACATTTTAAGAGAAGACAAAAAAATTAAAAGCATAATAAATAAAATAATAAATAATAAAGTATCAGTGCCAGGATGAAAATAAAATCAGACAACGTGATGAAGAGACTGAAGAACTACTTTTTATTAGAGACTAAGAGAAAGCCTTAGTAGAAAAGTGATATTTAGTCTTAGAAATTATAAAATAATAGGAGCCAGCCACTGTAAAGGGAGAGACGTGTCAAATGTAAAAAACAGACATAGAGGTTATACAACTTGGCATATTAGGGCAACAGCAAGAAAAAGAAAAGTGACAATGAGACTGCCATCAGCAAATGCAATGATTGTTGTATGAGATGAAGTCACAGGGATATGCAGGGTCTAATTCAGGATCCAAAATGCCAGGGTGATGAATATAGATTTTGTAGTAAAAACAACAGGAAGCAAACAAAGTGGGTTAGTTAACCGGATAAGTGAAAAAATAATAATTTCTGATTTTAAAAATAGTTCTGGCAAGTGATTTGTAAGCAGTCAAGCATGCAAACTAGGCAATGAGTGACACTAGGAGAGATGAAGAGGATTACAGGGATTGGGAACATGATGAGTTTGAACTGATAGGATTTGGGATACATTGGCTGCCTAGCTTAAGATAAGAGGGGAATCAATGCCACCTCATTTGTTTTTGGCTTAAGGAACTGGTAGATGGTGGTAACAGTACTACAGTTGCATAAGCAAAAGAGTTTGTGGACCAAGATTTTATTTAGTTTAGGTAGCTTTGAGATATTTATTAGACACTTAAGTGGAGATTTAAAGTAACAGCTGGTTGTGAGTCTGGAGTTCAGGGACAAGATCAGGACTAGGAATGTTATTATCACTTAGATATTTAAAGCCATCGCAATGGATAAGATTTTCTAGAAAAGGCAATAAATCCAGAAAGAAATGGAAACGAATTTAAGTCCTGAAATATCCAGAGATCTAAAGAAACAGCTCAGCAAAGAAAACTGAGGAGGAGCAGCCAGGGAGTCAGAAGGAAATACAATACTGTACAATATACAAGAAGCCTAGAATAATATTAGTTTTCGAAAATGCAATTGTTAACCTGGATAGAATAAGCCTAGAGATGAGGTAATTTGAAAGCTGAGAAGGGTTCACTGTATTTGAAAATATGAAGCCCATTGATGATTGGGTAAAAGCCGATTCAGTGGAGTGGTCAGGAGCAGAAGTCTGGCTGAACTTGACAAACGAAAGTGGAGAAGTGGATATGAAGCTACTAACAGCTTTTATAAGAAACTGTGCTGTAAAACAAATAGGAAAATGTGGCTATATTTTTTAAAGCAGGACTTTTTAATAGATGGAAGACACCAAAGAATGTTTTATATTGATGAAGATAATACAAGAGAGAGGGAGAAATTGTTGTTGCCAGAGAGAGAAATTTCAGAAACGATGACCTTGAAAGATGAGACAGAACAGGATCTGGAGCACAAGTGAAAGACTGGCCTTTCATAAGGGTAGTAGGCACTTCCTTAATTGTAGCAGTGTTGAGATAACAGTAAGCAAAAATATTTTCTTATTAACAGTAAGAAAATAGAAAGCTTGAAATCACAAAAGGAAATACTTAATATTTTGAAATATGAATTCAACTTTAAAAATCCAAGAGCTGAGAAATAAATTCATATCATATAACACAGCTGTTAAATTTGAATATTTTCATGAGATACAGAAAAGTTTATTACAGTAATTTAAAAAGGAAGATGAAAGCTATGTATATATAGTATATTAAGTACATAAGAAATATATAAGAATAGAAATACCTCTGCCAAAATACTATATTTCACCACTAATAGTGATGAAATATAAATATGAGTTTTATTTTTGTGAATAAGGATTATTTCATACTTTACATGTTTACATAGTCAGGGAAATAATTTTAAAAGGTATTTCACAATAACTGATTAATATAATATTAAAATGAGTTTTCTATCCCACTTCACAAATCTTGCATTAGCAGACTAATTTTAACAGTAATTAATAGTCTTTTTAGAAATTTCAGATGGAAGGCCAAGTATTAAATGATTTGTGCATAATTAAGGACTGCTTCTATTTGAGAGTTTTCTGAAGAAAAACCCCATAGAAGAAAAATAACTGGTATCTAGCTTTTTAAAATGATACATTGATCTTGATGCATTTTTTTTTTTACTTAAGAGGAAGAAGTGTAAGAGTTGATAATGTACAAACAAGGACCAGAAAAATACGATGTAAAACTAAATATATAACCAAGAAACCACTTTAATCCCCACAAGGGGGACTATAGAAGTGATGCTGTGGATAAAATTTGACTTGCTTAGCAATCAGTATTCTGCTGTTGTATTTAAATTACTTTTATATTCTGCTATGTGGTCTCATTCTTATAACTTCTAATTCAGCAAATACAGATCTTCAGGTTGAGGATTTTTTTTTAAATTATAGGTCTTTTCACTGAACATGTCATTAATTGTATATTAGTAAAATATATAGTTTTCAATTGTAGTTAGAAGTTTGCTTGCTTCAGTATTAAATGGTAAAAGTGACCACTTTCTTTTCAGTACATTAATCTAGTAGAAACTTCTACAAAATTGAACATATGGTACATATTTGGTAAAAACTTCCAGGTAAGTGTTCTGTTAAATTTTTTAAATAATAAGTAAGATCTGTCATAGAGCATGTGATACTCTCTGGTGCTTTTCTTCTTAGTTGTTCATTTAACTTAATAGATTATGAGACACTGGTGGATAAGAAACAATGTCTCATTCATGCTTGTATTCTCAGAATGCAGCATGGTACCTGGAATATGTGACCAATATAAGTGCCCAGTATGTTTGCTGAAAAAGAAAATGAAAAGAAGAAGGGAAGGAGAGAAGGGGAAAAGTGTACTCTCCAGAGATCTTATAGTTCCAAAGGGTGCCAAGTATTAAAAGAAAATAAAACACTGTTTTTTCTTTTCCATGCTTTTGAAGAAATCATTCGTCAAAAAAGAGATGGAATTTCATGGAATTATCACACTCATTGGCCAGTTTTAGGGATTTGAGAGGCTATCAATCTTTAAGGCTGTTTGTTGATCTGCAACATTTAACCAAAAACAAGTTGTTTTGACTATTAGAAATGAAAAAAATATCCTCTGTGCTATCCTTAGGGGACTTATTTCTAATTGATTGAACATTCCTGAATGCATTCTTAAGTCTTTGTAGAAGTATTAAAATAATATCTCATCTTGTAGTGTATAACAGCATGAGTGGTGAATATGGAACAGACAGCCACTTGTAACCATTATGAATATATCTAAAGCAGCAACTGGGCCATATCTTAAAGTGACTTATAGTAACAACGTTCATGTTGTAGAACTTTCCAGAACAAAACAGGGAAAAATGGTTTCTTCAGAATTTAAGCACTTACCTAATATTTTTTCTACCTCTCACACATGAAGTTGTGATAGGTAATAGTACAGAATGAAAAAAAAATAGGTGAATTAGACAATGCAAATTGAGAGAGGACTGCAATTATCTGACCATTAAGACATATTTATCTTTTACATGAGGAATCAATAATTGCATGAATATTTTAACAGAGCTATTTTTAAAACCATGATTTTAGTATATTACCTTATTTAAGAAACCTGAGTAGCATTCTGAATCATTATTTTTGCTTTTGCTGTCTAAGATACTGAAAATATATAGTTATCTTTATCCTATTTCCATCTAGATATAGATCTTCAGTAAAGCTTGTTGTAAATAAGATAAAGCCTTACTAAATGATGTATTGACCATGTACAGCATGATGTTTTAAAGTATGCATACATTGTGGAATAGTTTAATTAACAAATGCATTACCTTACGTTATTTTTTGTGGTGAGAACACTTAATATTCACTATCTTGGCACTTAATAGTCACTGTTTTTTTCAAGAATATAATATATTGTCATCAGTTATAGTCACCATACTATAAATCTCTTAAATGTATTCCTCCCGTCTAACTAAATGCACATCCTTTAGTCAACATCTCCCCATTTTCCTCTCCCACCTAACCACCTCAGCCTCTGGTAACTACCATTCTACTCTCTACTTCTATGATATCAACTGTTTTTCAGATTTTACATATGAGAGATATCCTGCAGTATTTGTCTTTCTATGACTGGCTTATTTCTCTTAACATAGGTTCTCCAGGTTCATCCATGTTATCACAAATGACAGGATTTTACTCTTTTTATGGCTGAATAGTATTCCATTGTGTATATATGCCACATTTTCTTTATCTATTCATCCATGGATAGACGCTTAGGTTTATTCTGTATCTTGGCTACTGTGAAGAGTGATACAATATACATGGAAGTACAAATACATTTTTAACATGCTGATTTTATTTCCTTGAGATAAATACCCACTAGTAGGATTACTGGATAATATGGTAATATGGTGGTTCTATTTTTAATATTTTTAGAAACCTGCATGGTGTTTTCCATAATGACTATATCAGTTTATATTTCCCCTAACAGTGTACAAGGGCTCCCTTTATTCTACATCCTCACTGTGCTTGTCATCTTTTGTCTTTTTGTAATAGTCATTCTAACAGAAGTGAGGTGATATCTCATTGTGGTTTTGATTTGCATTGCCCTGGTGATTAGTGATGCTGAACATATTTTCACATACCTTTGGGCCATCTGTATATCTTCTTTTGAAAAGTGTCTATTCAGATCTTTTGCCCATTGCTTAATTGGGTTATTTGCTATCGAGTTATTTGAGTTTTTATGTATTTTTGGATATCAACCCCTCATTAGATGTATCCTTTGCAAATATTTCCTCCCATTCTGTAGGTTGTTTCTACACTCGGTGAGGAATCTTTTTAGTTTGCAGTAATTCCATTTGTGTATCTTTTGCTTTTGTTACCTATGAATCTGAGGTCATATTCAAAAATTATTGCCCAAACCAACATCAGGGAGCTTTTCTCCTATGTATTCTTCCATATGTTTCATAGTTTCAGATCTTATATTTGGGTCCTCAATCCGTTTGAGTTGATTTTTGTATATAGTGAGAGAGAAAGGTCTAATTTCATTCTTTTTGCATGTGGATATTCAGTTTCTCTAACACCAGTTATTGACTAGACTGTCCTTTTCCCAAATGCATATCAAAACCACAATAAGACGCCATCTCTCACCAGTTAAAATGGTTATTATTAAAAAGTCAAAAAATAACAGATGCTGACAAGGTTGTGGAGATAAAAGAATGCTTAAATACCACAGGTGGGAGTAGAAATTAGTTCAACTATTTTGGAAAGCAGTGTGGTGATTCCTCAAGGAGCTAAAAACAGAACAACTATTCAATCCAGCAATGGCATTACTGGGTATATATCCAAAGCATTATAAATTGTTCTATCATAAAAAACACATACACACATATGTTCCTTGAAGCACTACTGACAATAGCAAAGACATAGAATCAACCTCAATGACCATCAGTGGAAGACTGGATGAAGAAAATATAGTACATATGCAGTTGTAAAAAAGAATGAGATAAAGTTCATAGCAGAAATGTCAATGAAGCTAGACACCATTATCCTTAGCAAATTAAGCAGGAACAGAAAACCAAATACTACACGTTCTTACTAATAAGAAAGAGCTAAGTGCTGAGAACACACAGACACAAAGAGGGGAACAAGAGACACAGAGGTTTACAAGAGGGTGGAGGGTAGGAGGAGGAAAAAGAGCAGAAAAAATAAGTATTGTGTTCTAGGCTTAATACCCAGGTGACAAAACAATCTGTACATCAAGCCCCCATGACATGAGTTTACCTACAGAACAAGACTGGACATGAACCTCTGAACCTAGAACAAAAGTTAAAAAAATAAAGAAATAATTCTTAATGTATATTATTTACTTTTTAAAAAAATGTCAAATATTTTAAAAAAGCAAAAGATTAGACTTTACCATTTTATCATTTGAGTAATCAAATAATTCAGAATGTACTCTTCTTGTAGATTCTGCATGTACTCTTCTTATAGATTCTGCAATCATAAAAACATGCTTCAAAAAGAAACAATAGCAGGAACTAAAAACTGAACTAAAAAAATAACCTAGTGATTAAATGTACCGGTTTTTTATGTGATTGTATAACGTATGTCCTATATAGGAAAGTGTGAAAGTAATGATTACAAATTTTGGTTTTCAAGATAAGTATTACGTTGGTCCTCGGTATTCAGTGAAGCTCATTTCTTATTTGTTCATTCTCCCGAAACAATTTATGATTTCCTTCACACCTTCAGTCTCTTCTTTGTGAAGAGTAAGTATTTTGGTTCTAATTGCAACAATGGATTACTTAGTTACACTTAATGTGTACTAGTTTTGCACTGACTTTTGTGTTTATTTCTTTAGAAATGGCATTATACAGTCTTCAGAGAAGCAAAATTATTTAGGTGAAGTATATTGATATTTAGTATTCCCATTTTGGAGAAAATAAAATGAAAAGGGGAACTCATTTGTTACTGTCACTCAGAAAACTTGTGACTGACAGACAAGAGAATCAATATGGGTCATTCCTATACTGAGTCTCTGAAAACTCATTTCCAAAATTCATCAGCAAAAATGGTAAAATAAATAATTACCTAAAATTAAAATTACTTTGCAAGTTCATAGTCTTAAAAATTAGTTTACGTCTTCATCAGTCATTATGATCCAATGACCCTTGGAGGAATCACACTTTGCTGTTAGAACAAACCCATGAATCCTTCATAACGTCTAAGATTTCCTCATCTTAATACCAGGTATGGAGGAAATAACTGAAATAAAGAAGATGAAAAAGGGAAAGAAGATGATGATGGTAATGAAGAAGAAATATTTTTTCCTGTGTCCAAAATGGAGTAATAATGGTGTTAAAAAAGACTGCACAACTGAAATAGTGAGTTTAAAAAGTTAAAAATTTGGAAATACAAGTAGTGGTGTTTGGTACAGATAATGCTTCACAGCTCAGGACACATAGCGAAGGTCGTATGGTATAAAACATTTTTGTAATAAGTACTTTTACAAAATTATGTAAGAGTGAAGTGTAAAAAAGAAAAGAGGATTAAAAGGATCAACTTTGGGGGGATTATGCCCTGACAGTTGAAAATATGTAAGATTTTTCCCACTGTTGCCACTTCTAGGAATAAATCACTTTCTTTTACCCATACTCAAGTCGTCATCCTGGATTTCCTTTGAATGGCTATTTATTCAGCAAATATTTACTGAAAACTTAATGCATGTAGAGTATAGTCCTATGCTCTGGAAGGAAAGTGATAAATAAAAAAGACAGAAGTATTTGTCCTCATGGAATTTGTATCCTACGTTCAGCAAGTTGCCTACATGTTGCAGTGGTACTTACAGCTTGTTATTTGTATTCTTCCTATATATAATATGCATTAAGTATTTGCATATTCACAAACTGAATCAAGTACTCATCAACACACCAATTCTTAAAAGCAGAGACTTGATTTGGAAAGTATAGTGGATCAACATATTTAGGCTCAAAGCTGTTAGGAGCACAGGACTTAGATTACCAACTTCCGGATTTAAAAAGTGTCTCTGGGAATTTCTGGTTTCAGCTTTGACATATAGTGACCTTAGAAGTCATCACTCCCATCCTCACAAGAAAACACTGAATAGACTAAAAATCAGTGATGAGGAAAACCACCACCCTGAACACTGAAGAGACAGGTGGGACATGAGAATCACAGTAAGTCCTGCCCATCTGGAACAGAACCCATGGGAGCCATTAACTGGTAGGGACACTTCCTGGTGATGTTGACAAACGGTTGGAGGCTGACTATGAAAAGCATGGAAGTGAGAAATTCCTGGAAGCAGCAGTATTAAGGAAGCCCTTGCACTTTCCTGAGTTTTCCCTCTAAGAATCCCACAAAGTTCACACTAAGATGGACCCTTTGATCCTCTGATAGAGAAAGGAGATTATTCACCATTGTGAAATACAACCAAAGCATTCTTGATAACAAAACCCTGCTCCTCATTGTAAAACACTTTACCAGGGCCATATCTCACTTGGAGAAAGACATTGAACTCACTCGATCTTTATTTACCCTCCATTTTCACCTAAAAAGTTAAAAAAAAAAAAAAAAGCTAAAAGCATTTGTGAAGATGACAGTCCATAGAATCAGACGCACTAAAAGACAAGATTTTAATTGTAAGTTATTCAGTTGCTTCCTTTCTTCCATACTTACTATATTAATTTGCCAGTGCTGCCATAACAGAATACCAACAGAATACCACAGACTGGGTGGCTGAAACAACAGGAATCTACTTTCTCACATTCCTGGAAACTGGAAGTCCAAGATGAAGGTGTTTGCAAGTTTTGTTTCACTGGAGACCTTTCTCCTTGGCTAACAAATGACCACCTTCTCACTGGGTTCTCACATGTGGCCTTTTCTCTATGCATGGGTGTCCCTGGCATTTCTCCTTCTTCTAATAAGGATAGCAGTCATAATGAATTAGGTCTCACTCATACAATCTCATTTTACCCTACTATCTCTTATAAGTTTGTATCTTTGTAGGTTCAAAGTTACAAATCTTTGAAGGTTGTATCTCTAAATGTGGACCCATTCTGGGATACATAGAGGGTTAAGACTTCAATATAAATTGTGGGAGACATTTTAATTGATATTGAAGGTATATAGAAACGTAAGATAATTAAAAGGTGCTCTTTTATAGAGTGACAGCGTCCACATATATGATGAATTGTAACCATTTTCTGAAAATTATTTTCCATTTTCTGTAGAGTATCATTTTCTGTTAATATCAAAGGTTTCGTGTACTTTCTTATAACTCTATGTAAGCTATAATTAATTTCTAATGTAAGCATTACATTTGATCTTTCTCTTCACTTTAAATAAAATGTTTCCAATATTTTATTAGGATATCAGATGCTTTCTTGTACATATTTGGTTATTTTTATCAGACTGAGGACGTTCCCTTTAATCTTGCCTTGCTGGATTTTTTTTTTCATGGATATGTGTTAAACTTTGAAAAAATATACTTCTGTGTCTAATGAGATAGGCATATGACTTTTCCTTTAATATGTTCACATATTCACTTACACAGATACACTTTCTATGTTGATTTTGGATGCTTAGGATGACCCCCAGTCATGCAACCCTACTTTTGTTGTTCTTATGATTTTAATTTGTAATAAGTTTGAGGTATTTCTATCTATCTTTATGTGTTAGAACGGTTGGTAGTTTTTGTTTTTCCTGTATTGCCCTTACCACATTTGGATGAAATATTATAACAGTCTCATAAAACAAGTCCTGTAGTTTCTCTTCTTTTATTCTATTGCTTAAAATATTTGGTATAAGATAGAAATAGTCTGTGTTTTAAAGTTAAAAAACTTGCCTACAACTCATATTAGGCATGGCAAGTGTTTGTTTTCGGGTTTTACTATTCATTCATTACATAGTGTGATTGTAAAACTATGAGCTTTTTTTTGAAGATTTCTGTGTTTAAAAAAACACCTTAAAGTCCTTGTTCTGGTGCCAAATAAAAGGGATAAGATATAAACTATAAACAAAAAAATTAGAAAGCCAAATCTGTGCTCAAATCATTAATCTTCTTCAGATATTATAAACAGAACAGAAACAGATTGATCAAGTTCTGAACTAAAGACCATTGCGTATACTCACAAGTGGGCCCTGGTAACTGTCTGTTCAGTTCTTACGTTTAATTTAATAATGAGGATATTAACTCAATTTTATTAACTTTTATCTGAGCCTTCAACCAACCATGAAAGATTGGGCTTTAATCATGTTTAATTTCATGTTAAACTTGATGGCAGGTAGACATTTTACTTGTTTTTTTGTGAGCAAAAACCAAGGATAAATAAGTTTCCAAGGTGAATTAATACTAGTGGTTAGAGTATTGCTAATGTTTTCTAGACAAAATAGCTAAATATTGGGAATGGACAAAAGATTTTTCTGTAATTCTGCTTGGAAATAAGATTTTCACATGGCATTTGAGATTGGGAAATCATGCATGTATGATGATCAAGGGGACACTAGCCATGATTTGAGAAGAGTCTACTGCTGCTATTGCTTGATTAAAAACATGGTTCAATGCCCAAACGCTGCTCCATCATTTTCTCAGTGTTTCTTCCTGATGAAAGTTGCTCTCAGTGGATAAATTGTTACTCAGATCTGAGAATAGTTGCAGCTGTTGTGCATATTTAAATATTGCCAAGGAATGAGATTATCATATTGGACAGAAATCTGGGTTTCATACATCTCTGTGTACAGACAATATGGCATTTTTCAAGTTATTCTGTGTCTCAAATTGTCTACTTAACACCTGTGAAAAACAGAAAGAAAATAAATAGAAGACACTGGTATGTTTACTGTCATAGTCACAGGCAGAATTTTGTGATCTAATCACACTTTGGATAGCCTCTTTGGACTCCAGAAAATGATTTTTTTTTCTGTTATTAAACATGAAGATTATACATAATAGAGTCATTTTAGAGAAGAAACAAATGATTAAACATTTAAACTTTCATTGCCTCTCACTTCACCTTTTTATTATCATTGTTTTGTAATTTTTCTTTTTTAGCAAATTATATAGCTATTTACGTGGTGGACATTTCCTGTACTTGGATTATTTACTTTTAGCTTTCAATAGGTTTTGGAATCATAATTTTTACTGAAATAAAATCAATGTTTTTGGCAGTGAAGAGAATAAAATTATTCCTGTAAACATAACTTTTAACACCGTTATTTAAAACTCTGAAATGTAGAAGGGCATGCTCCAAGATGGCCAACTAGATGCAGCCAGGAGGAACATCACCCACTGAGGGACCAGGATTTTGAGAAAACTGGTGCACAACTAGCAGATCTTCAGAGGGAAGGAATTGAGAGCAGATGGAGGAAGATACAGAAGCTGGGCTGAAGCGGGAGGAAGCCGGTATTACTGCAAGGGACTACTGCTCCGTGGGACTTGTTTCTGGCCCCCAACAACTCCTGTGGAGAGAATGAGTTGAACAGACAGGGAGGAACCAACTCCACCACGAGCCTCTGGAATCCCAGCAGGAGGAGACCCTCAACTATGATGGACACTTGAGTTGGTAAGGAAGACTGCTTTAATAAGTGGTGGGGCAGCTTGGTAGCTGTTTTGGTTACTATCACTTTATAGCATTTTTGTACAAGCTCACAACTAACATCTTATATAGCATATTTTGAAATTGGGTAGTGTTATGACTCTAGCTTTGTTTTTTTTTTTTTTTTTTTTTTTTTTGCTCAAGACTGCTTTGGCAGTTCAATGTCTTTTGTGGTTCCATGTACATTTTAGGATTTTTTTTTTCTGTTTCTGTGAAGAATGTCCTTGGTATTTTGACAGGGATTGCATTGAATCTGTACATCACTTTTAAAATAAAGTCATTTAAAAAAAATGTCCAGTAATAACATATACTAAATAAATTATAACTTTCAACTAGTTGTAATAAAAATTCAAAATAATTATACTTGTTATATAACTTTCCTAGAATAACAAATGTTTTTTCATAAGACCCAATTGCCAAACTAAAAAGCATATATAATTATTTCACAATGTATATTTGATTAATTTACTTTACATACATTTATTGAGAGCTTAGGCTATAACAAAATCTATGCAAGGCACCAGGGATGCACAGGCCTTTGCTCACAGACATTCTAGTTTATTGTGTTAGGAAGAATAGCTGCAGGTCATATTATTGGCCATAAATGTCAAGTAGCAGCTATGTCAAGTACAATCATAGATAAATGGTAGGGCTCAGTGCACCAGTATTAAGGAGTTTTATCTCTACATGTCTTTTCAAAAACGGATAAACGAAATCCAGAAAGGTTAACATTTTTGCATGAAAACTTACCTAACTGAATTCTACCTTCTCAAAATAAAATGTTGCAACATTTTTTTTTCATTATTCTTTTTTTTTTTTATTTTTTTTTTTAATTTATTTATTATTATTAAACTTCAAGTTGTAGGGTACATGTGCACAACGTGCAGGTTTGCTACATATGTATACTTGTGCCATGTTGGTGTGTTGCACCCATCAACTCGTCATTTACAAATAAAACTGAAAGCAGTTACTTCCAGGCCTAAAATTTTTGGTCAATTGAAAATAATAAAAGTGTGTATATGTATGTTTAATGTATGACTGATATAATAAGGGAAACAATAACTGTTGTATAGTGGGAGCTTCACTTCAGTTGGGACAAATTTACATTTAAAGAAGAAATGGACATATGACAGTATTGGTTTGACCACTTTTCCCAAGGTTACATCAATCGTATGAATCTCAAAATATGACTGGGTGTTTATTTCCCTTAACATTAGCCTTAAAAAGGTAACATGTGCCTGTCCTCACTTAATCAGATATTTGCATAGCAAATACCTATATTATTGACTTAAAGCAGTCCTAAAGAAGTACAGTAAAAGAGAAGATAAGCAACAGAGCTGGTAAACATTGGTAGTTCTGAGCCTGCCCAGCTGCCTACAAATATAGAAAGAATGAGGGCTCTGGAATCAGATTGTTTGGGTTCAAATTTCACTTTTCCCAGTAACTGACAACTCCGTGAATTTGGTCAAGTCACTTTGCTGTGACCCTCTTTTTGTTTCCTCATCCAGAAAGAAAAATTTGTTCTGACAAGACATGCATGCAACAGTTTCACACAGTAGTTTACACACAGTTAACACTCAGTATATGTTATGTACATGTTATGTATGTTATTACAGGAGGTACATTTACAGAAACAGTCATAAGGCAATGACTTAAATCTTTGTTGTGGCTTCTTTTTAAACTACATTCACTTATTATTGAGCCAATAAAATACAGATTTCTGTCATCTTTAGTTTTACAATGACAAAATATGTTTACCCCATATGAATATGACAAGTATTTGGGGATGATAAAATCTAACTTTTCTGATGTAGGTGACCAATAAAATTATAGAACAAATCACAGCCTCCAAAAATGTGTCCATTCTGTGTCATTCGCATTAATTCCTCAAAATTATATGAGTTGCACAGTCTTTTATTTAATGCCATTATTACTCCATTTTGGACACAGGAAAAAATATTTCTTCTTCATTACCATCATCTCCTTCTTTCTCGCCTTCGTCTTCTTCATTTCTGTTATTTCCTCCATACTTGGTATAAAGATGAGGAAATCTTAGAAGTTATTAAGGATTCTTGGATTTGTTCTAACAGCAAAGTATGATTCCTTTAAAGGTCATTGGATCGTAATGACAAAGACATAAAATAATTTTTAAGACTATGGACTTGCAAAGTGATTTTAACTTTAGGTATTTATTTTACCATTTTTGCTGATGAACTTTGGAAATGAGTTCTCTAAGACTCAGTATAGGAATGAACTATATTGATTCTCTTTTGTCAGTCACAAGTTTTCTGGTAGTAACAAATGGGTTCTCCTTTTTATTTTATTCTCTTCAAAATGGGGATGCTAAATATCAATATACTTTACCTAAATAATTATGATTCTGTGAATATTGTATAATCCCATTTCTAAATCAAGTTCCAGAGAAGGGGTAGTAATAAATTTTGAGGATTTCAGAGAAGGGGAGAAATCACTAAGAGGTGAGAGAGTAATAAAAGACCCTCAAGCAATCTAGAACAAAAACTGAGTCCTGAAAATAGTATAGGAAACATTTAAACAAAAGGAAAAAGGAAAAGAAGAAAGAAAGGAAAGGAAAGAAAGAAAGAAAGAAAGAAAGAAAGAAAGAAAGAAGAAAGAAAGAAAGAAAGAAAGAAAGAGAGAGAGGAGAGAGAGAGAGAGGAAGGAAGGAAGGAAGGAAGGAAGGAAGGAAGGAAGGAAGGAAGGAAGGAAGGGAAGGAAGGAAGGAGAAAGAAAGAAAGAAAGAGAAAGAAAGAAAGAAAGAAAGAAAGAAAGAAAGAAAGAAAGAAAGAAAGAAAGAAAGAAAGAAAGAAGAAAGAAAGAGGAAGAAGAAGAAGAGAGGAAGAAGAAGAAGAAGAGAGGAGGAAAGAAGAAGAAGAAGAAGAGAAAGGGAGGGAGGGAGAGAGGAAGGAAGGAAGGAAGGAAGGAGAGAGAGAAAGAGAAAAAAAGAAAGAAAGAAAGAAAGAAAGAGAAGAAAGAAAGAAAGAAAGAAAGAAAGAAAGAAGAAGGAAGGAAAGGAAGGAAGGAAGGAAGGAAGAAGGAAGGAAGGAAGGAAGGAAGGAAGGAAGGAAGGAAGGAAGGAAAGAGTAGGAGGGAGGACGGGGCAGGCAGGTATTCCAACCAAAAAGAGCAGGATGAGCCAGAACACAAAGACAGAATGGTTCATGGAATGAAAGGTAAGAACAAGGAGGAAAATTTGTTCAGCAAGGAGGATTTCGGGT
Source organism: Chlorocebus sabaeus (assembly GCF_047675955.1). Lineage (NCBI taxonomy): Eukaryota > Metazoa > Chordata > Mammalia > Primates > Cercopithecidae > Chlorocebus > Chlorocebus sabaeus. The sequence continues at coordinate 22,796,706 of NC_132925.1, read as the reverse complement.
GAGGCACAACATTAAATTCGGTTGGAAAGGTAAGTAAGGATCAAGTGATCATTTAAACCTTAGTCATAAAACTGAATGATAACATTAAAATGTGTCTTCTGTAGAAATTCTGGACCTCTTCACAGCCTTTTTTTAGTGACAGTAAATCACAAGGACGCTAGATCTCTTCGCATGAAAATGATCCACTAATTGTAGGCACAGTCCAACTAAATTGTAATCAATATCAGAGGATTTTGGTGTTCACAGTACATGTTTATATAAAACTATATCATTAAATTTGTACGCAGTTGCAGTAAAAATCTCAGGTTCCATTCCTACTGAAAAAAAAAAAAAAAAAAAAACAAAATTC